>NW_016690200.1:3302985-3575485 GCF_001604755.1 Lepidothrix coronata
TTTAGACACATCTGGTAAATATTTAAGTACTGAGTATACCAAGCCATGTATAATGAATATATTAATAAGATGTACCAAAAAAATCTTGAATGTAGAATGTCCATTCTTAAGTGTCTCATCAGATCTCTAGATTTCTTTCCGTAAGAGACTGTTATCCAAAATTCCTTCGTAATTTGAAGTATTCTGTGCCTGTAACTTTTTTTTTCACAAGCAAGGAAAGCTAAAGGGAAATGTAATAAAGCCTGATAAATTTATTTATATGTTACTTGGTTCTCCTGGGAGGTTAAACCTTTTCTCAGTCATGACAACCTGAGTGTTGCCATCCCCACTGGCAGTGTCAGCATCTCAGCATTTACGGAATTTACTTTCCTTTGACAGCAACGGAGTGGGGAGTCTGTTAAAGTCCATCAGCTGGATGTTGCTATTCCTCTCCACCTCAAAAGTCAGCTCAAGAAGGGTCCCCCACTTGGAGGTGGGGAAGGAGAGTCAGAGTCTGGAGACACGATGCCATTTGTCATGTTAACACGGAAAGGCAACAAACAGCAGGTGAGAGTTTACATAAGGTATAGATACTTTAAATAAAGAAATATAATCCTTCACTTTTTTGAAAGTCACACTCTTTAACTTTTGAAGTCACAGGATGTTTTATTTCTTCATCCTTTTCTCAGAATGGGATACACACAGCTTAATTTTGATGGATAGAAAATACCATATGTAGTTGCTTGGAATTCTTGGTTGTTGGTAGAAATGATGTAGAAAAATTTGATGGTCAGATTATACCATTACTAACTACACTTGGTGATTACACCAGTGGGAGATTGTTATGTCTTACCTGTATTTTAAATATAGTTGTGGAAGATGAAGGTGCTGTGGTTGGTGGACTGCCAGTGAACACTGAAAGGAGTAGGAAAAGAAAAAAAAGGAATATTCCAGAATCTTCAAGATTCTACAGGTTTTTCTGAAAACAGCTTCAGGTTCAAATCAAGATATAAGGCATTTTCTAAATTCCATTTCCTAAGTAACTGCCACTTGGCTGAATTTGTTCAATTTGCAAAAAAAAAATAGTTATTGTCTCTGAAGACATTTTTAGGGGACTATTTCAGAATGCACTGAGTGAGTCTCTTGGAGGAACTTAATTGGAAATGGTGTTGATAAAACAAATAAACTCTTCATGCAGCCAGTCTGTGTGTTTGTCTTGGCCCTTTTCTCCAGTATATGTTTGAATTTTCCTAGCTCAGCAAATGCATCATATACAAATCAGTACCTCACATATTGCACATGCGTTTCTCGCCATGGTTTAGGTCTTTTAAAGAAACCTTTTCATTTTGGTTGTATAATTCAGTGATGGAAGTGAATGACTCTGAGTTTATATGGAAAGCAAAAGCAAGGCATTGTTTCATTCCAAGCATCTGGGCCTTTCAGGTGTTTAGATCAATGTCATTACTTGGCTTTTACTTTTGTTCCCCGAACTATGACAGTAGTTTGACAGTTGAGGTGTATAAACCTGAACCTGTCTTTCTCTTCCCTCATATGAAAGACACTTAAAAAAATCCATGTAGAAAGTGGTTGTTCTGTTTTCCTGGAACTTGAATGTTGTCTGCAAAGTTCTACAGAAGTTTTGAGTGGGGGATTTTTAACTGTTGTCATTGGTCTGAGAAGGGATTGAAGAGAACTCCTTTTGTAAAAAAATGGTGGTTAATATTTTCAGGTTAATTTACTAGGAGTATCTGTAGTTACAAAGAATTTTGGGATCTTCAGATTCCGTGTGAGGGGAAAGTATTGCTGGTATGTGGCTTAAAAAGAAAGCAGAACTTGTTCAGGATTTTTCCCTGCTCCTCCCCCAATATTTGGTTTTGGGAGTAGGTTCTTCCTGCCAAAAGTCGTCTCAACGTTTCTAGAAATGTAGAAAACAGTTGCTTTATAGACTCCTTCAGCTCCTGAGTTAATGAAAGGCTTCTTTGTCCATGCTTCTGTATTCAGAAAAAAATGTGTCTTAGTAGTCAGTTTTAATAGAAAAATAAGCAGGAAAGAAGAGGTGGAGTTGAAAAGAAAATAATTATTCTGTCTTATGGTACTTTATTTGAAACCTGCGTGAGCAGAATGAGTGCAGAGTTTTGAAGTGACGGATGCACAGGTCACTGGTAAGGTGTAGCTGTAAATCTTCAGCTTTTTAAAAACAATCAAAAGAAGTTTGCAGCAACCTGGGGGGCTGTGAATGACTTCCATCTGCAAAGTCACTGGAGTGACAAACATCACCTCCCTCCACAGCAGCCTAATTTCTGCTCTGTTAGCAGTGGGTTTGGTCTCTGTGTTCTTTCTTAGTGGTACTGCTGAAACGAGGAATCTTCACTGTTAGAAAGCACCTTCTGATGGAAATTGTTCATGCTGTGCTTCCTTCCAGAGGTTAATATTTGGTAGTTGAGGTCCAGTTGCCAAATACTCGGTTCACATGTCAGTGTCCAGCCAGATCTTAGTGCAGCACCGACAACTAGTTTCTTGAAGCAACACAAGAACAACTGAGTGGTATTTACCAGCTGCAAACAACCTGAATTAATGGTCATTGCAGGCTGATGGTGACAAGGACACCATATTTTATCCTCAAAATGTACAAAACTACTAGCAGTAGAACCTGAAACCTAACATGGTTATTTGAAATTAGATGATAGCATAGTGAATTATTCATAAGCCATGAGAGAGCAAGGGGAAGTACTGTTGTCATCATAAAGGATTAGAGCTGAGTGCTCTCTAATACCATTTGATTCTTTATGAAACCATCCAAAAAGTTTTATGCCAGGTAAATGTTTACTGAAGTGAGGTTTAGACTGTAAAAAGAAAGTCACCAAGTGTCAAGAACTTTGGTTAATACCAAAGACAAAAGATTTTCTTTTGTTTGAAAGATCTTTAGCAAGGCTCCATGAAAGAATGATCATATTCATGGAATGGTCAAGTGTGTCCCGTGAAGTTCTTTATCTCATTTATACCTTTATCTCCTGGTCTTTTTTTTAAATCTGTAATAATCTAGTCTTCTGAATAATCATTTTTGATCTCCCTTCAGTTTGCCATCTTCAGTGGAATCCTCTGTCCTGCCCCCACCTCACAGATTCTATAAGAGGTTTTTGATGCCCCTCTTCACTGTGTGCAAATGGGAAGCATTTCAGTTGCTCAGTAATCATCACATCCTGTAGTAATTGTCATCAGTGACTTGATTTCAGGTGGCAGCTGTTTGCCTTGAGATAGTGAGTCACTGATGTTTTGATAATTACCAGGCTGTTGTTTTTCTGTATCTGTTTCTCTCATTTACAGTTCAGTTTTATTTTTTCTGCTTTAAGCATCTTGTCTGAAAACACCAATCCCATTAAGCTGATAAATCCATGGAACAGTGAAAATATAAAGGACATATTAAAATGGATGAGGAGCTTAATGGTGAAGCCAAGGAATGATTTCTATCATGAAATGCTGCTAATGGATTAGTTATTTGTGTGGTTCATGTAAAGCTCATTTGCTGATATATGGGAACAGCCTGCTCAGCACTAAGTAACTAAAGCTTCCTTTGCTCTTGGAATTTCAACTTTCATTTTTATTCTTCCCCACACACCTTAATAACAAGCTTGTACTTATATTCAATATAATATGCTATTACTCATAAAAAATATTGAATCTGGTTTTTCTCTTCTAAATACATCATCTAGTTGGTAGGATTTAGGGAGTCACTGTACCCAGGTTTTTCTCAGGTCTTTGGAAGAGTTTGTCTTTGCTGTTTCAAACACAGTTTATTTTCAAATGCTGCATCTGAATACTTGGACTCTTCTCACACTCATCACTTGCCTTCTGGTAGTTGGGCACTGCTATCTGAGATACCTTGAGATTGCTTAGTAATTATTGCATTAAGTACTAACCACAGGCATTGAGGATTTTGGGTTTACTCTAAACCTTCTCAACAGAGGTTTTGGTGATGTATCTTTCCATCTGCAGCTTTTGACAGTGTAATGGAAAAGAACACTCAGGAATTTGCTTCTATTTCTGTGGAAATAGATCTCCCATGATGAGAACAAGCAGCAGGATTCAGAGCAGTTCATGAAATATTGAGTATTATTATCTTTAAATGCATTTCCCTTCTTAAAGCACAGAAATATTTATTTCTAATGGACATGCAGTTGAAGAAGGGAGTAAAATTATTATAAATATGTTCTCAGACTTCAGCATTAAGAGTTTTCTGAGAGTTTTTGTTTCAGTTGCAGATAAGATTAGTAATCACTTCTCTGTTTGGGAACAATTGTAAAAAAGAAATAAACTCTGTGGAAATAACAACTTGGATTTTCTGAGTTTGGGGGAAAACAAAACACCTTCCTTATACCTCTCTGAAAATCTCATCTGAATTTCTAGAGAGAGGGTCCTTCTGTAGGAGTGTCAGGGTTACCTGATGTACCTTAGGGCAAATCAGATAAGGTGTTGAATGTATAGTGTGGATGAGGAAGAAAAGATTAGATTTGACACCACAGCTGTCTCCAGACTAATAAGAAGCACTGAGGAGCCAGAATTATCCATAAAAAAAAAAAAGTACTGGCCAAGGAATGTCAGCGGATACCTAAAATGCTTGGAACATTTCATCACAAGGGATAGTAACAGGAATTCTGCTTGGGGAGCTTCATCTCTTGGGAGGGAAGAGACCTGGGGAGGGAGATGCATCTTTGTGAGCCAGCTAAGGTGCTTTCATCTCAAGACCAGTGTAATTCTCTCTTGGGCACATTGGCTGGTGTGAAGATAAGAAATAAAGCATGTGGCTGTGCCTTCCTGGGGAAAGGCAGTCAGCTTTGCTCCTGTGGATACTCTGTCCAATAGCTTTTGGCCTCAGCCTTTTTTGCTTGTTTTCTGTGTCTTTGGGAGGTCTGAATGTTCTCCATTTTCTCCTGCTGCTTTATTTGAAGTAGAGCTTCAAAGCAAACCAACAAACAACACACTTTGCAGGAGAAGCTGCTGTAGAAAGTATCACAGTAACTACAGTAACTGTAATCTCTCTGTAGTTTGGATGCTTTTGTGGTGTGTTTTTCCCTGATGTGTATTTAAAAGCTTGTTTTCATTTGCAGTTTAAGATCCTAAATGTACCCATGTCTTCCCAACTGGCGGCAAACCACTGGAACCAACAGCAGGCGGAACAGGAGGAGAGGATGAGGATGAAAAAGCTCACTTTGGATATCAATGAACGGCAGGAACAAGAGGACTACCAGGGTAAGAAAATCAGCAAGGATTTAATTTTCCTTTTCAGGGCAACTTTCATGGACCTGCAGAAAATGTCATGTATGATGATTAGCAGCTGAAGTTCTGAATATTGATCTGCAGTACTTGGGGAAACCTGTATTTTGGTTTCAGTCATTCCTTGTTTACTCCCTGGTCTTTGTACCTGAAGAAGTCTTTATAGCTCTTCCATGAAAGGGGGTCTTCAAGTGGGCCTCAGATTTCAGAATTTCCATTTATTTTTGGGAAAGGGCAAGAACTGAGATTGTTTCTTTAAAACTAAGATAACACAAAATTAATCTGATGTTTGCTGCAAGACAATTGAGTTGAGTACAAGATGAATGAATTCTGTGCAACTTAAACTCTATTTTTAAGCTATTAATTGGTATTTTAGGTAGTAATAGTATTTAGACCCTTCATTAGTCTTGCTGTAATTTGCAAATACTGAGGTGACCTTCACTTGAGAAATACAAACTGTCACCTCAGCTTCATATTGTAAAAATTCTGAGAGTCCTCAAATCTGGAGCATCAGAATATATTAACAAAATGAAAGTTTCATACAAATGACATGATCTAATTTGTTTTTTGAAGATATGCAAGTCAGGCATTTTGGAACTTGGACAGACTGGAGCAAACAGTTAATACAGCAGATCATGCAGTCCCTAAACCAGTGCATTTGATGTACTGGCTGGTTTGTTTTGGGTTGTTTTTATTTCAGATTCAACTTCCTTTGATCTACACAGATAGTAACCAAAGCCAGACCAGTAGAACTGGTGATATTCAGCTCTTATGTTCACACTTGCATTGAACATCTCCAAAATTCTTGCTCTGTTTTTTTTTTTTTTAATGAAGATGTTGCAGTCTGGTGGCAATCACAGTATAAGTAGTTAATTAGGAGGAAATCTCATTTAAGGTGTTTAGTGAAAGGTCGTTGTTCATCAAGAAATGGGAAATAACTAAATTAAAGCAGGTCTGATTGTACAAACACTATGGAATCCAGCACCACTTGCAGAACTTTGATAGTACCAGAACTAAACTTGTAATTGTAAAAGGGAGTATGTTCCAGAGTGTCTGCAGAGCTCTGAAATGGTAACACAATATATTCTTAGTGTTAAACATGGTAATTAGCTTAAAACTGCTTTTCTGAGACAAGCTGCTCCTATAAAGCCCACTTATAAAAATGGAAGAGAAAGAGTAGACTCCAGAATTATCCATTTAAGTGCTTTTCTCAGACTTTTTTGTGTGTTTTTTTGTCATTAGATACTTCTGATAGTTTTATTGGTCAAGGCATTTGGGTTTTATGCCCTGTTGTATGACTTTGTTGATATCTTTAAAATGAATCTCTTTGATCAGGGGTTTTATTGTGAGTAGTTGTGCTTCTTATTCAGAAAAGGAACTCACTGATTAATTTTTGTTGGACAAAAATCAGACAATGATACGAATTGATAACCAGTAATAGACAAATGTTTTTTAATCATTTTCTCATGGATTTTCTAGGTGTATAAAGCATAGGAGGAAAATCAATGTAGAAGAAAAAGGGGGTTTCCACAATTGACATCCCTTTTTAAAACAGCTGTTGGTTCATCTTATTAACCTGGGTAATATACAGAGTAAAACCAAACTAAAGAGGACCTTTTAATGAGGTTAAATTAAACAGACCAAATTACATTCCTTTTTGAATTACTTTTTATTTAGATTTTGAGCAGTTGATTGTTACTTTTGAAGAGTCAGCTTGTCTGTAACAAGTAGGTACTTATCCACTGAAAGAAAGAGTTGGGTTTAAATTTCTGTTTCAAGCTTTGAAGTTACCAGAGGAGGAAGAAATCTCCATTTCTGGCAGAATGCCTGGGGGTTGTCCCAATGTTTGTACATAACACTTGTGTTTTTTCATCTGCACAGGGCAGCTAAGAGATGGAGATTCACCAGTGCACTTCAAAGTAGTATCAGATAATGATGTGATGCTTCAGCAAAGTTTATTGTATTACAGACATTATTTTAATTTAAAGAAATAATGGGAACTGGGTGGCTCTCTAGTTTAGACTGGTACTTTTCTGTGTAGGTTATTTTTTACTTCAGTAAAACCAAAGAGGTTCAGTGATGTGCCTTCAGCCTGGATGACACACTGTGCTTCCCTACCATCTCTGCCTTCTGTTCCCTTCTCCAGGACTGACCTTCCCAGTTACTGACTCCTCACAAACCCTGATACTTCCTTTCCCCCAATACAGACATGCCTGTACTTGCTCATTCCCTGCTTCCAGCACCTGGCTGGCAGGGTACCCTCATCTGCTCGGATTTCCTTCCTGAGTCTCCTCGTTGCCCCCAGAGATCTCTCCTGGCACACAGGAGCGTTTGGAAGGAGCTGTTTCCTGATGTTTACAAACAGGGACCGTCAGTGTGTTCAGTGGCTTTCTTTGCCTTTGCCAGGTGTTGAATACAACACAGAGTATGAATACAAGAGCTGTTGGCTGTTCACACCAATACTGGGGTTTAAATCAGTCGCAGTTCCCCAGTTAATCCAAGATGGGGTGGTAATTTACTGAGAGCTTCCCCTGCATTCCATGAAGAGTGAGAGAACCTCCTTAGAGCCTCTTGTTTTGCCTTGTGCAATTCAGGGAGAGCAGTGGAAGTGTGTGTGTGGAGCAGATGATGGGTGTGTGTCTCCAATGAGATTACCAGAGATTAGAGAACCAGACAGAGCAGACTTTCAAACATAATCTGTTTAACAGCTTATTCCACTTTTCCCCTTCATTTATCCCATCTGTCTGTTTGCTGAGTAATGTAGATCCTTGCACAGGTGGACTGTCGGGAATACTTTCCATTAGGTGCACCAACATATGGGCAGGGGTTATGTGGTGGTTCCTGGGATGTGTTTGTAATTGTATTGGCCACTTGATAACCATTAACCGAGCCTGGTAAAGAGGCATTTTTTATCGTTAAAAATTGAAATGCAGTGTTAGAGATTAAGTTTTACTAAACCCCTAAATACAATACTTCTTTGGTTTAAATTGCCCAAAACTTGGCTGTCCAGGGTTAAACTGGATAGTGTGGCTGCTCTCTGCACACACCAGATTCTTCCTCCTGGTGATAAAGTGGAAAAACTCCATCCATGGGACAGCTGGTGCAATGTAGGTCAGCTGAGTCACCTTCTTCAGGTGCCTGCCTTCCCTAGGAAAGGATCCAATTATGCCAAGCTTAGACTTAAATACCTGACTTGAAATGCCTAATTTTAGGACGGGTTTCTTGCTGAGTCTTTAATTGGCAGCAGCGCTGTCCACTTGTTACTATTTCAGGGAGGTTCAGTGTGGAAGGCCCCTCATGCCGCTGTGAGTCTTTGTCCCTGATCATCGATGGAGAAAGTGTTGGCTGATGTGTTTAAAGAGAAAAGGTCACAGGCCCTTTCTTAAGCACCTGTGATTAAAACCATTCCTGGCGGTTCCTTCTGTAGGAACAGCTGGAAATGCAGGTTCATATTGCCGGGTAGTTTGGGTTTGTCAAAGCCGTCGATGCAATTTAGTAACTACTTTTAATTATCTCTTGTGGAATAACTTGAGGAGCGTTAACTCTATAACAAAGTGTAAGTAAGGTCTCTTTTACTAAATGTCAGTGAAATGTGCTTGTAAATTCCTCTGTAAAAAGATGCATAGAAAATGTACTTAACTTCCTTCTGCCTGCAATTCCAGAAATGCTGCAGTCTCTGGCACAGCGTCCGGCTCCAGCAAATACTAATCGGGAGCGGCGGCCTCGTTACCAGCATCCGAAGGGAGCACCTAATGCTGATCTAATCTTTAAAACCGGTGGGAGGTAGGACAATCTTCCTTTAAATGTGGTAATTCTGGTTCTAGGCAAGTAATTACCTTCATAATTGAAACAGATAATGATCTGTGTGGTCGAGTGGATTGGTTGTTGGTTTCCATTCTGAAGCATTCTGTTAAAAAACTGAGCAGTGTTTGCTGCTTCCAACACAGTGTCTGTGAATACTTCCTTGACAGAGGTTTGGATGTGTCTGCAAATACCTCCCTGACAGAGGTTTGGAAGCCAGAGGATTATTTTTCAGTTGTGAAATGATTGGTAGAATCTGAGCCTCTTTTTGTAGGGGAAAAGATGCAAGTCTGCTTTCTTGGTGAGAGGGGGGAGAGGGTATTTTTGAGTATCTCGAGAAATTCCCATTATGCTCTTTCTGTCTGGGGAATTTGACAGCTATTCCTCTGTATTTGATGCCCTGAATGGAAAGTAAATATAGTTAAAATGGGAGGGGGGGAGGAGAACTTTCAGTTTATGGTGTGCAAGAGCGTACCAAAACCAGCATTAACACAAAAAGAATCACTCCAGATTGCCTAATAGTTGTTCTGAGGCTTTAATGTATCTCAGAGTGGCTTTTCTCACTCGGAGTAAGCTTGCAAATAAACCATTAAATTAACCCTGCAGCACAAATTTGAATAGACGGAGTTTCAGGTGAAACACAGACTTGCTTTCATGTTTCTCCTTTCTTTGCAAGTTCATTTTGGAGGTGGATGGATGGGAGCAGCAACTGGGAAGGGACGGTTTACCTGCTAATAGTTCTGTCTTTGTAAACTTCAAATAGGTTAATGTATGTGTTGATGCTGTGTTACAGCAGCATTGCCAACTTCATGGTACACATTTATAGTCATTTTATAGTGTCCTGATGATCACTCACTCCTCTGAGACCCCATACAGATACTGTTTGTACAAAAAAAACCCACCACCTTTTTTTTTAAAGAGATTGCAATTTAAAAGAAATGCTTTTTAGAAGTGAACCAGATATAACTCAATAAAATGAGCAGTACTTTCCATTTAGTTTTTTCATACCACTGTGGCCTAATGCTGTCCTAGAAATACAGACTGTTCAGTTACACTGAATTGCCACAATACTTGCAGGTGTTTCATAAATAACTGTGCAATCTTCTCTTCTTTGTCATCTTTCCCAAAGGCCTTGAACCTGCATGAGGAGCACACAGCAGTTATTCTTTGACTACAGCAGCCAGACCAGTAGATGTGATATTCGTAGATTTCTTTTAAATGCAGTTCTTTAGAAAACTTTTTGTTTTCAGATGTTCTGGGGAAAATATAATTCAGGACTTCACTGTGAAGTAGGTCAGACATTGTCCAGTTTGAGTATTATTTGCCTGTTCAAATAGCTGTGCCACGTGCTTCCAATTCTGATGTAGTTTTATATTATGTAATCTGCTCTTTGTTCCTTTTAATCCATGAGCTCCTTAGAACAGAGAGCAGGAAGTTTGTTTCAGCAGGTGTATTTTATTTGTTGGGTTCTGCAGTGCTCTGCCTCAGCTGAGCCATCTCAGCCCGCAGTGAGGGAATGGTACTTTTCCTAACTCCAACTGAAAGGTATTTAAGCAGAGATTTATTTACTGGAGGCTGTGGGTCCACCAGTGGCTTCCCAGTGGCATAGATAGTCATCTCCATTTTAGGGTTTCTGATTTATAAGATATATTGAAGATTGTCTTCTGCCTTTGCCTGGTGCACTGCAGTCTCTGCCCACACCACCCTCATGTTTTGGTTAAGTTACCCTGTGGATTCTGAGGACACTGGAGTATCTTGCTGGCAGCAAATAGGAACTGAGCTGTTAATTTTAGTATCTGTTTGCAGCAGGTTTCACATCCCTACATGGCAGAACCAACTCGTGTAATACAGATGTTACCACTTACATAAGTGAGCTGTGTTGTGTTGCTGCTTCTTTGTATTTGAAGACAACTGGGATATTATTTTCTTGCAACAATAACTCAAACTTATAGGAAATAATAATTCGTTGCTTTCCTTAAGGAGTGCAACTTTTTATTTTAAATTTCCTGAGATTAGGGATAATCTGAGCAAGTAAATTTCCTGGTTGATTCCAGTGTACAGGCTGACTGGTTCCCATAGCCAAGGTAGGGACGAGGCCTTTCTTGCATTTCAGGGAGTTAAGAGTCGAGAAATCAATTGGTTGTTTTTACCTTTGCTTTTGTGTTGCTAAACACATCCTAAGCACCGTGTTTCAAACACCTTTTAGAAAGTTAAATCCAAATCTACCTATTGGAACAGTTGATTTCAGAAATTAAGGCAGCCTTGGGTTCTGTTTTGGTTTTGGCCTTGAAGGACTGGATCTCGCTAAGCAATTAGCTCTATATATTTAAAAAAAAAAAAAGCAGAGAAATCTTCTGCAGTGTTCACTTTATTTGTCATCTGTTAGTGCCTTTTTTCTATATTGAAGTGAATGCAGTGAGATTTACAGGCTTTGTCAGATTTCTTATTATTTAGTGTGTGCAAAAGGCTGGATCAAAAATTGGAGTGTATTGCTGTTTGTGCGGAATTGCCTCAGGTTTGGAGACCTGCTAATCGTGTAAGATAATTCACTGTGACTCCATTAAAAGCAGGGTTCCTTGCTTTGCTTCAGCAGCATGGGGAAGGCAATAATTTTCTCTCTTGCCTCCAGTTCTGTAGCATTTGTTGGGCTGTTAAACTGGTACCTTCAGGAAACACAAAATTTACTCAAGTAATTTTTTTTTGGTGATGGGTTATGAAAATACACTTTCACAGTTATGAACAGACTCTCACTTCAAAACAAGTGGATTTCCTTTGTTTGAAGAGGATTGAGATCCATTAAGTGGCTTGATTTTTAAAGTGAAATTAAAATAACCACATTATATTAAATGTATTTAAAAACATTGATTACCAAGAAAGAAAAAAATAATTACAGCGAGGAATTTGACTGTAGAGAAGCAGGCCTTACTAAGGAGTTTTAACTCATTAAATCTCTCCTTATTAAAAGCAGTAACTTTAAAATTCACTGTTGCTTTGAAAGTATAGTAAAGAGGGGCCTGCCTATGTCCAGAATCCCTCTGGAGATGCAGGTGTAAGCTGGAAACTAAATGATATTCAAGTTAAGTGGTGATTTTAGGTCTCCTGTTTGCTTCTGACTCTTACTTCTCTTTAACCCATTTAATAAAGAAAAATGAAGCATAACAGTAATAACAGGATGCTGGGATTTTATTAGCTAAATATTCCCATCATATAATATTGCATTAATGCTGAAAAATCAGAGTACAGGTAATAAGGAAAAATGGGAATTTAACATGATTTCCTACTTCAGCTACTGGACAAACACATCTCATACATCACCTGTCATGCAGTTGATGCACTGACCAATACTGTGTAATGAAACTTTGAATTCAGTTCTTACTGAGATGGGCCTTTTAAACACAGCTGAGAAATTCCAACCCTCTTTTTCAGCTGTTTTATGGGAGGAAAGTCCAGGGTGGGATATGGGAGCAGGGGCTTGGCTCCAAACCTGCATTTGCAGATATCAGTGTGAGTCTGAGCCAGACAGAAAAGGTGGAGAGAGACCTGGTCACAGCTGTAGTTTAGAGGGGAAGGAAGGCAAAATTGTGTTTATTAGCCATATTCATTCATAAAGAGTCTGTTTTTAAAAGAGTTCTTTCAATATAAGTAAGAACAACAACAAGCAAACAAAACTCCCTGCAGTTTTGTAGCCCTCTGGAAACCAAATACCAATCCCCAAAACACCTTCCAGCTCCCAGCCCACTCTGCACACCATGGCTTTGACTTGGCTTTGTCAGAGCATTTTATTTTTGATGAACAGATAAGAATATGAAATCACTTGCACAGATTAAGATTCTCTAACTTAGATGAGTCCAGCATTTGTGGGTTATTTGAATTTGTGATCTTCACAGTACAGAAATTTAGAACTGAGATTTGTTGGGAAATTCCATGGACACCTTGGCATTTTCTACTTCATGTTCCTGGTTTTGGTTAATGTGATTAGGGGAGAAAGAACAAAGAGCATCAAAGCTGAGATTAGTCACGAGAAGCAAAGCAGCGAGTGATGGGAGAGGAGGTGTTGGGAGAAGGAAGTTTGTGAAGGAATTTATGAAGAAATAAGGTACTACAGAAATGCAGAGAGCTTTGGGATTGGAGGACACAAGGGGATTAGGGAGAAGTGTGAAATCTTAACTTCAGAGGTCTCTCATGTTAAGAAAAAGATGACTCTTGTGATCTTGTGATGTCAGCAACGTGCAGAAAGGGCTTGATTATTGATGTTCTCCTGGGCACTTCTCAGTTTAAACTGTGATGTCTTGCTGACTGAGCTCTCCCAGGTTCACAGGGCAGTGAATCTGTGGTGTGATATTTGTGTCTGTTCTCACGGGTTCCATTTTCTGCTCCAGCCATGGTTTGGTCAGAGTGGTTCTGTGTGTTTCTCCACCACACAGAGTATGTGGGCAGTGTTAATGCTTAGTGGAGTGAGGAGCTGACTGTGTGATTTTTATACAAATTAATAACTCTGTCCGTAGCAGGAAGGGAAGTGGAGGGAGGAGAGATTGCAAAAAATTGAGTCCTTTTGTACATAGAGCTCAAGATGTTTTCAGTTACAGCTGTGTGCTAAGTCTGACCTTGCCAAAGAACAGCTTTGGATCAAGTTTACTGGTTCAGACAGAAGTGTGAAATACCTGGTTTGGGAAAAACCACTACCAAGATTTTTGGCAGCAGCCCCTTTCTGTAACCACTGAAACACTGACCTGCCACCAGCATGTCCTGGCAGCTGCTGGTTTGGGTGAGAGGCATTTGTACAAAATCAGACATGTGCAGCCACTCCCAGCCCTTCTCCTTCCCTCCCCATCAGCAGTAGAATTACTTTTTGATGGGAAATGGAGAGGTAAAAGCATGATCCTGCAATTCAGTGATGTTTGAAGTTTCTTCTCAGTTGTAGCATTCTGCAAGTGAGATCTCAGGTCTACTAAAATTACCAAAATTAATTAAGGGTCCTTTCTATTGAAACCACACAGCCAGCGTTCCTGATACCCAGTGTGCCACAAAGATTTGGAATGTGACATTATTTTAACACTAAAAGGTACTTAAAACCAAATATTAGAAGCAGTTCTGCAGTGAGTTCTAGTGAGGCACTGACTCAGGACTTCCTGGCAAAAATACACAGTGTGTTTAAATAAAGCACACAAATATTGGATATCAAAGCAAAGCAGCACATACAAATACAGGATTAGTGTGAAAGCTTCATCTGGTACAAGAAATGCAGGAGTTACTATGTCTAGTTAACATCCTTGCAACATTTTTCTTGCAAGACTTTCAGTAAAAAACAGGTTTAGGTGAAAGGACTGTTCAACAAGCACTGGAGGTTTATGCACTGGTGGAAAGAAACATGAACCGTTGTGTTTACATGGTAAAAGACCCGTGTGTGTCACCCTGGAGGTTTGTAAATGTTGAAGTTTTACTTGCTGTGTATTATTAATTTGTAGTCTAGAAATGAGCTGAAAACCAGCCCAGGTACAGTAACTGGCAGTTGTTAAGAGAAATAAATGTGATGTCTTGTGGGTAGAGATGAATGGGGGACAATGAAAGATTTTAATACAACTGCCGACTCTTAAAAGGTTCTAAATAATTATTTGCCTGTAAAAATCCCTCTGTAACATTCCTGCAGTACTTCCAGGTATTAAGAAGCTGCACAGAAATGTGAAAACTGTTTAAAATAGCTTTTTTTTAAACAAATTCACAGCTCAGCTTCGATAGTTTAGCAGCTCATCCAGGAGGGTAAGATACAGGTTATCCACCTCCTTTTGGGAGATGTGGCCTTTTGAAATGTTTGTGCAGAAAACAGAAAGATGCACCTCATGTTAGAGGGTAAAGGGATATCAGAGTGACTGGCAGGTGCTTTTGGTGGCCTCTGACTCGCAGGGTTTTGGTGCTCTCACACTGAACTGTTTCCTCTCTCCACTCTTCCCGCAGGAGACGTTGATCCAGCAGCCGGTGTCATTTCATTAGGTCCTGTATCTCTGGTGTTGTGGAGTCCTCCAGCGATTAAACGAGAGCAGTGGACACATCTCAGCATGTCAGTCTAGAGCGTTCAGAAACCTGGGACAGGCTGGGGCCGTGGGGCAGAAAGAGCAGCCTCCCCTCTCCCTCCCCACCCCCCCAAAAAAGCTTTTTGTTATGGGAACCGCGTTGAGGGTTAATCTTCTCCTGGGAGCAGAAGTCCGAGGATGAGGTGGTGAACTTGGCCAGCTCGGTGAAGGCAGAGATCGGCCTGAAGGTCAGACGGATGACACTGGAACGGGAAAGGCCTTTGGCAGCTCCGTGTGCGGGAAAACAAAGCTCCGAACTCGCCGCGAGTTCCGTTCTCTCCAAATGGAGCACTTGGTGTTGGAAGGATGTTCTTTGGGGGCTGCAAACCTACAGTAGGAACACGTAGAGCCAACAGCAGAATCCAAAAGGAAACCCTGACGAGTGGGATAACTTATCAAACAGTCCTCAGCGAGGATGGTTTGGGTTAAGGAAGAGCCTTTTGCTGCCAGATGAGCAAGAAAGGGGGTGGGGAGGGGTGAAAACTGCAGAGCCAAGGAGGTAAAATGTCTGTTGGGGTCTAAAATAGAAAGTGAAGTTGATGAACACGGGGTGTTGACTCGTACTGCTTGGAACAGCCTGACACCAGCCTAAGGACAGGGATATAGTTGAGCCCATTGTATGTATCATTGAAAACCAAAACGTGCCAGTCAGCATAACAGGAGGATGTCAAGGAGTGGATCCAAATACCTTGTTGATCTTCATGGGTTGATAAGCCTCTGTGTCTATTGAAACCAACAAAAAAAGTTAAAAAAAAAAAAAAGAGATTTAAGTCTGGAAACAAGTAGAATTTTTATTTTTTTCTAAGTAGAAATGAGGTTTCTTGGTCTGTTTCTGACAATCTGTTATTTATTAGCATAGGGTTTTGTTTGCTTTCAGGTAGAGGTAGTTCATGGAGTTAAGGAGCTCATCTGTATGTTACTACTAATTCTTTTTTCTAGCTCTTTTGAAATCCTTTTTACCACTGGTTTTGGTTTCTGCATGTAGGAAGAGACTTGTAAAGTTGTAACATTTCATACAGAAATGCCGCCCGATCTTCACCAGCTTCAGAAATCTGACCTTTGCCAATGCTGCAATAAAGTGTTGTAATTTAGAGTTGTGTCTGTCTCGTGACATTGACTTTGTTCTTTGGGAATGATGTTTGGAAGGGTTTGTGGTCTGTCCTGGGCTCTGGTTTGGACGGGAATTCCAGGTCTTTGATTCAAGTGTTGTGATGGTTTTCATATCATTTTTTTTTCACATGAAATCCATGGGTATGTTTATTAATCACATTTGTAACTCTGAGCTCCTCCAGGAATGTCTCCTACACCAGTGTGACCATATCCACTGGTCAAATCCAATTTCCACTTTCCTGCTGAACAATGCCTACGAATCCCTAATAGCAAATTAAGCATCTAATTGTGGTTCAAACTAAAGTCAACTTCCTTTTCTCAACATGCTGCTTAGTTTCAAAAGCATTTAATTTATCCAGATTGAAGAACTGCATAAAAATTAAACATTAGCTCTGTTCTTTTTGTGCCGATCCAATGCCTTGGATGGAATTGGGATCAATGGAAATACCTTTATAAAATTATTCGCTAAAAATAGTTTGTGGTCAGCTGGGGATTTCCCTGACTTCAGACTGAAATCAAAAAACAATTCAGTGAAACCTTTTGAAGTTCAATTTTAAAATTAATTATTCTCACGTTGTGCTGAATAAAACCTCGAAGGCTGCTGTGAGTGAAACAGTCAGGGTTGAACACACGAGGACAGACCTTTTAGCAGGGCCTGTCGCAACAGGACAAAGGCTGATGGTCTAAACTAAAAGAGGGTTGATTTATATTAAATATAAGGAAGAGCAGTTTCACCTCTTGATCCACGTGCAGGTTGTTGCTGCAGGGATTGCGTGGCTCCCTCTCGTGTCATTAGAATCCTTTGTCTTCCTTTAAGGAGCGTTTAATTAAAACGATGGGGTTTGCAGCCTGGGATTAATACAGGAATAGAGGAATAACCTATACTTTGGTCAGTGTCTGTTGTCTATGGATGTTGCTGCAGGATGTTTATTTTAATTAATGAAATCACCTTTAATGTCATTGCTTCTCTTTCCCTCCAGTGCAGTGACCCACAGGTGCACCAGGGCACTGGGGAAATCATCCCAAGTTCCGCCTGTGGCGCCGTCTGATGGGGCAGAGGATGTTCCTTGGGGAGCAGTTCTCCCGGGATGGTGGTGGAAGGTGCTCTTGCCAAGAGCATTTCTGCAGCAGAGTTCCTGAGCCTGCATGGAAGGAGTTAAGTCTGGGAAAACATATGTAGGTGAAGGAGAAATTATGTCCTTGATTGCGTAAAAGATCCCAGTTATCGTTCTGTGGAAAGAATTTGGACTCGAGTCAGGCCCTGGAGTTGTGTCTTCACTGACATGAGGCTCCTCGAGCTGCCTTGCTGACAGACACAAAGTATTCAACAGTTTTTGTGCCTCAGTTTTCCATGGAAATTTCTCTTCCCACACCTCACAAGCCCCTAAAGCTCCAGGCAGGGACTGGGGGAATTAAGTCCTTCCCATTGTAGGAGACAAGTTCTTGACCATCTGAGGAACCTGAACCATGTGTAAGTCCATGGGAACCTGACAAGATGGCCCTGAGGGCATCCCAGAGGCTGGAGCAACTCTCCTGTGAGGAAAGCCTTGAGAGCTGGATTGGTTCCACCTGGAGAAGAGAAGGCTTCAAGGAGACCTTGGAGCAGCCTTTCAATACTTAGAAGGGGCTTAAAGAGAGAGACTCCTTAGCAGGGTCTGTAGTGACAGGACAAGGGGCAATGGTTTGGAAGAGAGTAGGTTTAGGTTGGATGTAGGGAAGAAATTATTTCCTGTGAGGGTGGTGAGACACTGGCACAGGTTGCCCAGAGAAGCTGTGGCTGCCCCATCCCTGGAAGTGTTCAAGACCAGGTTGGATGGGGCTTGGAGCAACCTGGTCTGGGGAAAGGTGTCCCTGCCCATGGCAGGGGATGGAATGAGATGATCTTTAAGGTCCCTTCTAACCCAAACCATTCTATGATTTATGGCACATCATTTGAAAGCCTGTTGGAGCTGAGGTGCTGTGTTAGCCCTTGCTCTGGGATGGAGCCAAGGTGGCTGGGAAGCTCTGAAACTGGAAATTGGTCCAGGAATGTCAGTACTCACAGGCAACACCTTGAACCCCAGCTGCTATCAGATGTCTCTCTACCTGCAGTGATGTAACGGGACAAAAAATGGAAAGGTAAGTCTTTTTTCTTTCTTTTCATGAATTGCTGAGTTTCCAGACTTGCTATAATTTCAACTTCCCAGGCCTTCAGTGAAAGAATTTTGTTGTGCTGCTGTTTCTGTTGTGCATAAAAATACTACATACAAGCACATCAATGCCACAGCACACATATAATGCAGATTTATGTATATTGAGGCTTAGAAAACCACCTCTGTATGAGGACTCTGCCTGATTTCCTTACATTCTCAGCATTTTCCATTTGCCTGTTCCGGCAGGGCAGTCATTGTGTCCTTGGCCCTGGAGCTGCGAGGAGCTGCCGTGTCCAGCTCCGGCACTTTGCTGACACAGCTGTCTCTGCTTTACATGGAATGTGTTTGACTGAAGTAAATGCGGTGCTTGGGAAGTGCTGACTTGGGAAGCAGCCCTGGATGGGCTCTGTGGGCCAGCAGCACGACTTTCCCAGCCCGGACAGCTCATCCACATCGGCACCGGGGCCAAGGGCAAGCAATGAACAATCCGTGCGTGTTTGACCCAAAAAACCTCTGGCACAGCTGGGAAGGGCAGCTTGGTGGGACCACAGCGGGGTGGGAGGTGTGAATGGAGGTCAGTAGATGAAAAAGTGAGTAAACAAACTCACTAATTACTATTATCCCCAAAAAGTGGTGCTGTAGTATTAGGACCACACGTCCTCGCCAGGAGAGTGAATGTTTTCCTAATAAATCCATCAATAACGTTGCCATGAGCCTGCTGTTGCCCCCTGGTAAATACATCAATCTTTTCTTTATTTATTTTTTCTCCCTCTTTGAGCTTCATCACTAATTTGTTCCACACTGAGGTTTTCCTCAGCTGCTCTGCCCTGCTGAAGATGCTCCTCTGAGATGACACTTTGCTCTCTCTTTGCAGAACTCCACTATAAATAGGTTTCTTTCCAACCACTCCTAAGGAGATCCCAGTGTACTGCAAGTAGGAAACTATTTGAACAAGAATCAAACAAATGAGCAAATGTCAAAATATTTACTTGCATTGTTTGAACTATAAACTTTTCTTTTATTATTGTCGGGTTATGATTGTGCCATTGAAACACTTGGTGTTTATGATCCTTGTTAGAAGAACAGTGTGCTGTAAAAAAGCCTCTCTCCCTCCTTCCTTCCTTCCTTCCCTCCATTACCTGGATCCAAGCCATCAGGCAAATAAAAAAAAATGGTTGAGACACTTAAAAAGAAGGCAGACATTTAGATATTGCTGATGTTTATTTGTTCTTTGACATTTACCTGCAGGACAAAAAGTTTCTGTTGTGTGAGGGATAAAGGGGAGCGACGTTTCCTGCTGGGAACAAGTCAGACTTGAAAGCCCAGGAGCTTGAAAACTTTGTTTTATTTCACCTTTAAGTGTTTTGGGGCTGTTTTTTGCAATATTTTGGTTCTACCTTAGGGTTGCCTTGGTAAGGACACCCCTGTCACAGTCTCTTAATGTGTTTCACAGCCCTAATGCTCACAAGAGGGACCTGGAAGTGATCCCAGATGCTGGTGATGCTCCTCTCATTCCAGGTACCTCCCAGCTCTGGAGAAAGGCAGGAGGTGCCATATTTTGGTTGCAGTAGGTACCTGCCTGCACACTCTGCTCCATCCCTTTGGTGTCAGTCACTGAAGTACCCAAGGAGGCTGCTCAGGACTCTGTTTTCCCACCTGCTGGTCCTACCTCCTGGGACTTACAGCCACTAATGTCCCTTCTCTGGTTAATTTGGTTGAATCAAACCACATATCCTCATTTTGGAGATAGACATGAATTTACTTCTTTAAGGTCCCTTCCAACCCAAGCCTTTCTACTATTCTGAACCCTTGGCTTTCCCCTTGGGCAGCTCCTGGTTGAAAACAGCACTGCCATGGAAGAGCAGTGACTGGCTGACTGTGACCACCTCTGCTGAGCCCTCCTTGCTGTGCCAGTATCCCATTTTTTAAATTATATATGGGGTATATATTATAAATATACACACACACCCCCCTCTGGTAGATCTGTTCACGGTGAGCAAAAGATCAGAAGTTCTCTCCTGGGAAGCAAGACTTGAACAAGTCAGGAAGGCTTTCATAACCCACCTGGAGGGAGGTTTGGTCTCCACTGTGCTAATCCAGTAAGTGGTTATTAAATTGCTACAGTTTGCTGGAAGTTGCATCCCTGGAGCGATGGAAATGAATATAAAAAGGTAGAGAGAGGGATCTGAGAGGCAGCTTTGGCTTCTATTATCTCTGCTCTGAGAAGCTTTTCATGTGGAGGTGTGGACTGCGGTTTCCTCCTCGGGCTCAGGGCAGGAAGGGCCCTTTCCTGGGAGGAAGGCACAGCTTCAGTCCACTTCTCTCCGGGAATTCAGCCCAGCTGTTCCAGGCAGACACCGGTTCCTCCTCCCTCCTGTGGCAGACTTTTTTCTCCAGTGTACAGTTGCATACAGCAGCAGGACTTACACAGTCTAACCCTCCTACTGTAATGCCCAAGAGGTGTAATTGGGGTTTATTATTCAGGCAGGTCCCAAATCCCACGCCTGCGAAACCAGGAGTTTATTCCTGGCTGTGAGGCTTTACCTGACGTAAAACCAGAGCAGCTTTGGGGTTCAGAGGAAGCCTCAGTGCTGCCTGCAGGGTGACACTGCAGAGGAAAGTCTCTGCTCTTGGCACAGAGCCATGGGGTTTATTATGGGATGCACCAGGAATGGCTGTGCTGGGCACACAGTGCCCATTTCCTGGGCTGGAGTGCACTGGAAATCTCATGCCATAAACAAAAATTAAACCTAATCAGGCAAACAAAAATCCATTTAGGAGGCAGGAAATGTTCCACGGTAATGAAGTTTTGTGTCGTGAAGCCTGAAGACCCTGTTGATCCTCTACCCTTGCGCAGGGTTTGATATTGGAAATAGAAATGTGCTGACAACTGTTTCCTAATAGATGTTTAAATATGAAGAAATGACCTCCCTCCTGCCACGACAGCTTGTAGGAATTACTGTTTTCCTTCTGGTGTCATTCCACCCTCTGAGCATCAGTACAAGGGGTGGCTTATCTTCGTTAATCAGAGTATGAACAACTCATGGCACATGTGAGTCTGAGCTTCCAGGCTGATGAATTTTATCCTGGGCTGACAAGATAGTTTAATGCTACCAAAGTGGTAGGTGTGGTGGTGGGAGAGGAAGGGTGATTCAGGATTAATGCATCAGCCTGGAAACCCGAAGGTCAAGCTCATCTCTGGTCTTTTTCCTTGGTTTAACATCATTGCCCTTGTTTCCCAGCTGGAAAATGCAGCCCTTGCCCTTCCTCGTGGGAATGGATAAGCAAGCAGGGAACAGATTAAAAAATTACACAATTTTCTGATGCTGGCAGTACCAGAAGCTGGGAGAGCTGAGAGCTTCCTTTGAAATGCTGGGAAAAAACACATCATGAAGGTTTGATGGTGAAGTTTGACCTCCCCAGCCCGGTGAGGAAATGAGCAATCCCGTTAGAACAGAGATCTCCGAGGCTGAATCAGACAGGGGAGTGACTTGCACGGGAAGCCTCTGTCAAATGAGAGGGGGATGCTGTGATGGAGCAGGAGTGTGGCTGTGCCCAGCAGGGGCTGGGGGCTCCAAGGCTCCCTGCAGCTCTGTGTGGCTCCCTGGGTTCGGGGAGGAGGCTCAGGCCCTGTCTCACAGCTGCACTGAGCTGCTGAGTCGCTCCTGGGATGAACAAGCCGTGGCTCAAGGACCTGCCCTGGGTCCCTGTGGCACTTTGGCAGGGAGCGTGGGGACACTGGGAGGTGGGAGTGGTTCTGTGCATCACCTCACCAAGAGAAATGTGATGCTCAGTAACCACTAAGCTGCTCTTCCCCCCAGGTCTGGCTGCTCTCTGGGCAAAGCATCCCTTGCTCGCCCCAGCCCTGTGTCCTTAGTCTGTGAGTCAGAGGCTTTTCCAGTAACTCCTGTAATCTTCTGTTTGTAAACCGGGAAAGGGAGCGGAAGGATGTCCTGGCTCCTCTGCTACAGCAGCACTCTGGGAAGGGAGAGGCACTTTCAATGTGATGAAAGGCACTGGTTGGCCACACTTCCCAACCCCACCTGCTCCAGGTGCCTCAGAGCTCCACATGGGGCTGATAGTGAACAAAACAGGAGAATTCCACGATAGATAAGGCAAGACAACCCTTTCCTCCTGCCCAGTGCAGTGTTCCACTGCTCAGGTGACTGCTGTGGCACATGGCAGGGGCTGAGCTGGTGAGAAGGGTGAGTTTGAGAGGGCAGACAAGGTGACACCACTGCAGGATCAGTGGGGACACTGCCCTAGGTCAGCAATGCCAGTGGAAGGACTAAAGCCAAAGTCTATGACAGACTCTGGGCAGCAGCTCAACAGCATCCTTGGATGGCTGTAGCACAGGCTTTGGGAACTGGAGCTGCTCCCTGACTCAATGGTCAAGCACAGGATTTAATGTATTTATTTTATATTCAAATGGTCAGCATACTTTTTATTTTTCAATGATGGGGGGGAAAACTCTCAAACCCAAACCAGTTGGTCTTTGTTTGCCCCTGAGGTGAGGACACTGCAGCAGCTGCATCTCTTTATGAGGCAGAGACACCCATCTGAGGAGAAAATAATGGTCCTGGGTAGGAATTGCCTCAGCAGCTTTGGGAACCACTCAGAATTAGTTTGTGGTTCCTGGGGCTCTGTGAAACAGTCATTAAAACTCAGGGGCAGGTGCAAAGACCCATGAACAAAAGAGAAATTGAAGCTGAGTTGCTCCTTCAAGCTTGCCAGCTGGTTTATCTACCGATCCTTGTGCCTGTTCAGGTTAATCCTGAAGGTACTGAAGCCTCTCCTGGTTTTCTTTTTTTGGCCAGTTGCAAGTAGCAGCAGGTAATTATGGCCCAGTGGAAAAATCCTATTAACAAAAATAATCTTTCCTCGCAGTTCCCCTGAGGTAAGAACACATCTGACCATTTGGTGATGTAGTCAGGGATGCACCGACGGCTTTTCAGGGAAGGCATTTCCTCATCTGGGAGGAGTCACCTCAAATGGGAAGAGAAACCCGGTTCTGAGGGGAAGAAAAAAGACCAAACAAAAACAAAACAAAAAAAAAAGGGTGTGTTCCCTGGGAAGGGCTCCATCCAGTCTACAGACCCTCCTTACCTCAGAGGAAAAGATATTTATGGTTTGGGAGTCAATGCTGGGATGGACTCGTCTGCCTTTGCCTCTCCATGGTGCAGGGATTATCTGAAAGCAAGAGCCAGTGCAGGTGGAGGGGAGATGAACCGGATGACAGAGTCCCTTGGGAGGCAATCCCAAACGGCAAAGGAGTCCAGGAAGGCTGGATGTGTTTTAAGAATGAATTTTAAAGGTGCAGGAACAGCCAAGGAAGTACACCAGCCTGCCTGAACAGGGAACTTTGCCTGGAAAACTCAGGTCAAAAAGGAGAATGTATGACCCGCAGAAGAAAGGGAGGTAAGTCAGGAGGACTACAAGGATGTGGTGAGGTTATGTGGAGCTAAAGCTTAACTACAACTTAATCTGGCTACTCCATAAAAGCAAAAAAAAAGTTTCTATAAATACATCAGCAACAACAGGAGGGCTGAAGAGAATCTCCATCCTTTACTGGATGCAGAAGGAAACCAAGTGACAAAGGATGAGGGAAAAGCTGAGGTACTTAATGACCTTTTAACCTCAGTCTATAATAGCAAGACCAGCTGTTCTCTGGGTATCAGCCTCCTGAGCTGGAAGAGAGGGATGGGGAGCAGAATGAAGCCCCCATAATCCAAGGGGAAATGGTCAGTGAGCTGCTATAGCACTTATACACACACAGGTCCAGGGGACTGATGGGATCCACCCAAGGTTGCTGTGGGAGCTGGAGCCACTTTCCATCATTTACCAGCAATCTTGGCTCAGCAGGGAGGTCTCAACTGGCAATTGTGACAGTCATCTACAGGAAGGGCCAGAAGGAGGATCCATGGAACTACAGGCCTGTCAGCCTGACCTCGGTGAAGGGAAGATCAAGGAGAAGATCATCCTAAGTGCCATCATACAGCACGTGCAGGACAAGCAGGGGATCAGGCCCAGCCAGCCTGGGTTTGGGACAGGCAGGTCCTGCCTGACCAAGCTGATCTCCTGCTATCACAAGGTGACCCGCTTGGTGGATGAGGGAAAGGCTGGGGATGTGTCTTTCTGGACTTCAGCAAAGCCTTTGATACTCTCTCCCATGGAATTCTCTGGCAGCCCATGGCTTAGAGAGGTGCACTCTTTGCTGGGTTAAGAATTGTCTGGATGGGGAGGGTGGTGACTGGTGCCACATCCACTTGGTGTCTGGTCTCTAGTCGTGTCCCCCAGGGATCAGTGTTAGGGTCAGCCCTGTTCAGTATCTTTACAGATGATCTGGGCAAGGGGATCAAGTGCACCCTCAGTGAGGTCACAGATCACACTAAGTTGGGCAGGAGTGCTGATGTGCTGGAGGGGAGGAAGGTGGATCTGGACAGGCTGGATCAATGGGATGCTCCTCTCCCTGGGCTGAGCAGTCACAGCCCTGCCTTCCTGCTCCAAGGCCCTGCCCTTGTAGCTCCACACCACAGGAGCACGTTTGAGCTGTGCTTCCCTGGGCTCCTGCTCTGGAATGGCAAGGACCACCCAGACAGCTGTAGAATGGTTGGGAGTTGTAGCTTGGTGGGCTCAGGCACACAACACTTTGAGCTTCTTCAGGAGGGCTGGAATGGGCTCTCTGCTGAGGCACAAACAGGACTGAAAACTTGCTGGGCTAAAACTACCACGTGCCTTCAGCCTCCTGCCTTCCCTGACCCAGTTGTGGATAACACTTTCTGAAGTTGTTTATTTTTACGGGAGGCCCCAAATTTAGTGTGTGTATCAAACACCAAAAGCTTCTTCCCAAAGCTGCAGCCACTTGAAAGGCTGCAGTCACTGGGCAGCTGAGTGAGGCTTTACCTTCAGCACAGGTGAGGCTCTGTAACCTGGTTTAAGTTTCATTACAGGTTGAGCCAAGTTAAATTCTCTCTCTCTGGCTCCAGGCTGGAGCTGGACACAATTACAAGAGGCCACCTGCCCTGACCTGGTTGAGACATGTACTTGAGCCCTGAGGCAGCCCTGGAAAGCTCAGAGACAGACTGCTACACCTGCTGATGCTTTTTGGATACCACCAACATCCAACCTCAGGGATAAAAAAGTGGTTCAAGCAAATGGGAAATAATTTTTTTTCCTAGAGCGATTTCTATTCTCTTATGATACCTGAAACTTGGACAAATGTTCAACACCTGTATACTTATAAAGAAATCCTTCTTCAAAGTCAGAAAGGCAGCAAACACAGATACACCTGCTGAGAAGGGAGGGATAAGAATATTCTCCAACAGGGAACTTTGACCTGTGCAACCAGAAAGACTTCAACATTCAGCAGGATCCAACTCTCGTATGGTAACAGCCTTGGAAACAAAGATGTGCTCCTCTTCTTTCACATATACAACATTCCTCTTGGAAAAGCCATTTTAATAATGCAGACATTGTGAGATAGGGGCTTTTTTCTAAGTCAAACACTGTTCAGGATGAACTTCATTCCTGCAAGGACCCTGGTCACAGCTCCAGCTGCCCAGCAGTGAGAATGCACATCTCTTGTTAGACACAATCCTTTTTTTTTGTTGTTGTCCCCTCCCCTCCCTGTTGTCCCAGGGTTGAGCTCTGGCTCACACACATCCACAGTTACAAAAAGAAAGGTTATTAAGGTTATTAAATCGGTATTAGTCATTAAGTCACCTCCCTCCTCCAAGAAGGATTCACTCTATGGAGTGACAAGAACCAAAACGCCACCTCCCATCAGCAATCGTTTCATTGGGTTTATCCCAGTTTAATGGATGATTTATCAGATTTGTGCAAGACAGTTACCTCTAACACAAAGGGAAAAAAGTAAAATCACAGCAACATATACACACAAAACAAGATACACAAAATAGAGCTAAATTTATATACAGGTTATTAGCAGCTAGACTTAACTTCATTTAGTACATGGCTTTACTTACTACAGTTTTAGGCACAGAGAAGAATTTATCAGTAGGATATTTGCTATAATGAAGGGCCACAATGAATACCTCGTTCCAAGTCCTCCCTGGGCAGAAACTGCTTTACCTAATGAAGATCTAACTCTCACTTCCCACCAGTTGAGGACACAGCCCTGCACAAAGGATGAAAGAACATGATCCAGCTAATTCAGCATAGGCAGCTTTATAATTTAGATATTAAACACCTAATTTGTTTTTTTTTTTTAAATAGGGTTACATTACAGAGTTATTGAACTGGACTGCCTTTCAATGAAGTAGTGTCAGGGTTCCCCCTCCACCCCCTGTCTGCTCAGCATGGACTCCCAGCTGTAAACAACTCAAAGAGGAGCTGGCAAGGAATGATTAGATGTGAAGATTGCTTTGTACGCACTTCACATCCATAATGAAGAATTTGCTTTACCAGGGCTGAAAAGCACAAAGGTCATGAAACATTTAAATTTACTTAGCAGGTTATGTTAATAAATCATGATTCATCATCCACATGTAGGACTCCATGCCAGCCTGCAGTGAAGCGCGTGCTTGGATGTATTTTATGTGCTCCCCTGTCTTTCTGATTTAGGACTAGAGACTCAGAGCCCAGCAGAACAAGCATGTGCTGTGCTCACAGCATACAAGCAGCCTTTTTTGTTCCAGCAGCACGTCTCACGTTCAGTTATGCACGCCTAAGTGCTCTGCCAGCCCAGGAATGGCCACATATTTTAATTACTGATTGCTTATGTATAGTAAGCCTCTCACAGTGAGGAACACGATCACTTCCCCAGTGAAAAGGCTGAAAAGAATAACTGCATAACAGAACCAGCCAGATACCGTAACAACACGATTAAAAATTAAAGCAGCGAGCAGATAATTTAAAAAAAAAAAAAAAAAACAACTTATGAGGCAGGTTGAGAATAACACAAAGGTTTTTCCTTCACGACAGCTTCATTTACAAGTAAAGCTCAGCAAGTTTGAAATACTTTATCACAAGAACTCCAAACTTGTTTATCACAGTTATGGCAGAGCTCCTGATCGAAGGGTGTGTCGGTTTCTGCTATAGCCACTCCCCTCCTCTTCTCCAAGGTTTATTGCTCAGCTCCTTGGGAAAAGGAGTGGGTTGCTTGAGGCTTTAGAAAGTGCAGAGAATAAGTCAGTTTTTCCCTTTAGAAAACAAGCAAACACCAAAAACTCAAACATCGAGGAATAACAACAAAAAAAACTGAGAGGGCTTGGAGTTTGGCATTTGATTTTGAAGTGGCTATTCTGGATGTTTTCAGGTATACAAAAAGGGAAGGAGTTTTAACATGGAAGAGCAGCTTTCCATATTAAAAAAATAAAATAAAATCATACCAACACACAAATATCTTTTGGGACCATCTTTAAAAGCATGTCTGTTGAACAAAGGCAAAATACCATCAACTTGGACCATTCAGGAATGACGTGCTCTTACACACAGCCCTCCTGTAACTCCACTTAACCTGCACGAATTTTGGCTCTAACTTGTTATGGATTGGCAGGGCAGAATCAAATAAGGCTGTGAACAAAGGATTCTGACTAGAGGAAGATCACATGACAGTTTTAGAAGTAAAAGAACTTACAATTACTCAGTGTAGTACAGCTACTGTTCAAAAAGTAACAGTTCCTTCCCAGAACCCCAACGTGAAAGACAAGACTTTGACATCAGGGTCTTGCATTTGGTACAAAGTTAACTTGTTCCTATGGCTTCTCTGCTGTGAGACCATCCCTGGTACAGAACAGTTGGGGTCACAGATTGTCAGGAGACTCTTTGGCTGTCAGTGTGAAAACCGGTGCATATCCTTGAGGCTTTTCTGGAGCCTTTCACTGGACACGTGGGTTGGTCGAGCATGACCAAGAAGCAGGTGGCTGGGAAGAAAGGCAAGACTTCAGGGACAGCAGCAGAGTGGTGCAGTCACCCATTCAGAGCTTGGGCTGCTCTGTCCAGGAGAAGGTCAAAGCAGAAGCCACCCTGTGCACAGTCTGGAGGGAAGCGCACGCAGAGCGAGGGAGCAGAAGACTCCACCACTGGGAGGGAATGAAGCCAAGGCAGATAACACAGACAACAAAAAAAAGTCATGGAAGGGTGTCATACTGCTCAGAAATTTCAGCTTGGACATTATCTCGAGCTCCCACAGACAGACAGACAGACACGTGGGCAAGACAAACGGAGCTCTTGGTTTTGGCTTCAGAAAGAGCAGAAGGAAGAGTCGCCGCTCAGTTCGTTATGTACAACAATACTGCACTGTACACTTCATTAACGAGATGCTGCCTGACACAGTCCAGCATTAATTAAATAAAATTCCTCTTAGTCACAAAGAGCAACAGCTCAGTATCTCTGTAGGAAGGAGAGCCAGACCCCACTGCTGTACATGACCATACGTGGTGCCAGTCCCGGGATGAACACGAGTGGTCATTCCACAGTGTCTGGTACCTCCCCAGCTTGCCTGAAACAGAGAACTTTCCCTTTTTTCTTCCAATCCATCTGGTCCCCATTCTGTTGGGACTATTCCAGCACCAAGCCATGCCATGACTTCCCTCCCACTCCACAACATTCCCATCCACGTTACGCCGTCTCTTTCAGTAGCCCCAGTTTCCGAAGGGCCTCTCTCCGAGCTTCTTCTGTTGAGCCACGGCCAGAAAACTTCACTGTTATCCCTTGGGATCGAAATCCTGAAGGTCTAGGCAGCGATCCTGATCTCCTCCTCATGTCCAGGCTTACAGCAGGCTGTTTGTAATCATTACAGCTTTTCTCTGTGTTCTGCTGTGCGCTGATGACCTTGTTAGTGGCAAGAGCGACCTCTGGTTTGATTGTTACAGTTTTGCCCATAGGAAGGAAAGGGCTGGGCTCGCTTTTTAAAGCCTCATGGATGTTTTTATATCCATTGGTAACAGCATCTGCCTGTTTGGGCTGCGCATCAACCTGCTGAGTGCTTGGGGCACGGTCCACTTGGTCCTGAGCTGGCTTTCCCTTAACTAGGCCGAGTTTCGTCAGGGCCTCGTACCGTGTTTGCTCGGAAGAGAGATCCCGTAAGGAAGAACTTCTGTTACGTGACAAGAAATCACTTTTGTGCAGCTTCTCCTCCAGCTCAGCTGCCAGCAAAGCTCCTCCATTGATGTTGGCCAGCACCTGGGCTCGCCGCTCCTGGACGTTCACGGCGGCTTTGGAAATCGTCTCGTTGAACTCTTTGCCACTGACATTCGTTATGTTGATGTTGCTGGGGAACCGGTGCAGTTTGGGTGCAGGGGCAGGAGGGTGTTTTGGTGCCACGAAATGATCCCCATTGGCCACCGGGGTTTTCTTCCTGTCCAAATTCCCGTCCTTGAGGGCGCCGGGGAAGCGCGCTCTGCTCTCCGCCTGCTGCTCGCACATCTGCTGGGCCATGATGAGGGGAGTGGGCACAGAGCGGAGCAATTTTGGGTGCTGCACTGGAGGAGGGGGTGGAGGAGGAAGAGGAAGTGCCTCAGACACTGGTGGTGGAGCAGGGGGATACGGGGGAAGGTCAGCAGGTACAGCTGGCTTAGGGCTCTCGGCTCTCCAGGGAGCATCCAACACTAAAAACACAAAGCACCAATGATGCCATTAAGTCTTCACACACAGCAGAATGCAAGGCTTTCTTTCAGCATCATTTCTCCCCTCCCCCAGAAACTTTCCAACTCAAACTCAGCCCACGTTGCCAGAAGAAACAATAACTGAACCAGCAATGGCATCTTGTAGCTGACACTATAGGCCAGGTCACCACACTTACAATGCAGTCACTGGCAGCCCTCTTTCTGCCTGTCATTCACACTCTGCATGTTGCTTCACTGGGTTTCAATGGCTGCTCTTCTGCAAGAATTTTGCAGTTCTTATTTTTTAATCACAAGAGCCAGGAGAGGACGCATTACATCCCACTGGATGTACTTGGCTGATACAGTGTCTTGGTGCAAACTTATTTGATAGGATTGCCTGCCTTTCAGTCCCACACAAAGTAACACTGCAAACAATCTGCCACCTTAAAACTCTTAGAGAAAGTCTTAAGAGGTCTTAAAGAAAAGCAGAGCATGAACAGACAGAATACTGTCTGCCTTGCTGCAATGACTGTGCACAACAGTGACAACTCAGTCACCAGGCAGAGGACTGAGATCACAGTCCAAAAACTTCATTATATGTGTGACCTCCATGAGAGAAAAGGAAAAATGGGAAAAAAAAAAAACGTTATACTAACAGCAAGAATTTCAGAAACCCCAGGGCAAATGAAAATCACAGTCCTTAGAGCTCCTGAGGTGCAACAAAGTCATCCCGAGGTAGTAAGGAAGGTACAGAATTACTTTAGCTGTTTCCAATGAGAACTGGAATAGGTCAGGGATAGATCAAAGGGAAACCCACCCTTGCAAGAAATACAACTACCTGGCTCTGTATCTCTGCTAGAAGGGCCTTCATGGTCGCTGCTCTCAGGTGTTGACTGCACTAAGTCGATGATATCTTCAGTCTCTGAGTGACTGGACACATTTTCTTCTGTCGACCTTGGAGACTGGCAGTGGATGCCACTGTCACGTAGAGCCATCTCCTCCAAGTCATCTTCTAAGGCATCTATGGTTTCCTCAAAGAACATAAGAACATCCTGTTCCTCGTGAGTTAAGTATTTCAGGCTCTCATCATCCTATGGGGGGGAAAAAGAAAAAAAAAAACCAGAAAGATTAATGCCTTCCCAAAGAGGCATCAAGGCACTACAATGCAAGAGGACAAAAAAAATATTTAAAAACCAAAAGAGCAACAACTGGTATTATGCCCTTTAAAATACCCAATCAGTTTTGTGTGAGATTCAGGGACAAGGCTTGGGGAGCAGCACTGGGGGGGAAAGGGTACACTCAGGACAGTCCAACAAATGGGCTGATTCCTATTTTGACGTAGTCCAAAATGGGATTGGCTTCTAGAGGCAGAGCTGGAGCTGAGAAGTGCCTCTACCACTAAACACCATGAGTTATCCAGAGTTATGTGGTAGATTACAAAGAAGTAATAGTAAGGAGGGAGAGGGTTTCTAAAGATATTACCTTTGAGTTATAGAAAGGAAAAATTAAGACTAAATATGAGGATGTGCTCCATGTGCTCCCTGGAAGTACAGTGCCTTGGGCTATTTTCTTTAGCAGGAAACGATCCTGTAGACCACAGAAGTGAGAAATAATCACCTGGATTATCCAGTCTTCATTTTCTCTGAGTCACTGCTCTTGATTAACTTGATTAACACAGTATCACTATGAGAAGCTGGGCAGCAGTGCCCTAACTCTATTCCCTCCACCCTGGGAAACACTCACTTTTCCAGAAGCTTGGAGATGACAAAGAATGATTAAGAAAGGCACTACATTAAGACAATGGATACAGGAAAGACATTTCCCAAGAGAACTGTGTAAGTTCTGGAATGCAAGTAAGTATTGTTGAAATGTAAGTGAGGTTTTCCCTTTTCTGGATTGAATTTCCCCCCTGCCAGGCATATACTAGAAACTTTGCCCTCAGTAACTTCACAAGAAGCACCAGCAAAGCAATACAAGACTTTGTATCCTTTCTCATCTCTACTTTTCAATTCTCCAAGGACACCTGATTCATGTGCAGGCAAGGTAAAAAGGCTACTTCTCAATGGAGGGCTGGGAGAATTTAGGTAAATACATAAAGGTATGCAGTAAAATATCCAAGAGGAGCCATGTTCTTGCTAGGGCAGCACAACTTGCTTCAAACTCACCAGGCCTGTTCAGATCATCTTACAGTAGATTAGACTAAAAAAACCTGAGTGCAGCCCTACCTGTTAACTCCCTGCACAAACAAAGCTTTTATCCCCATCCTCAGCATTAAAAACAACAACAACAACGTACCTCTGTAGGAAAGTAACCCCTGTAGATGAAGAACTATAACGTGCTGCATTGTACCAAAATTTGTACCAAAACTGCAGCAAAACTGCTACAAAAGCTAGAATTTGGATGCCCTTTGCCAATGCCTATTTAAAGGGGATGAACTTCAAAGGCTGACGTATTCCACAGCTCGCACCCACCACATGGCAGAGCTTTCAAAGGCCAAGGAAAGTTTTACAGCTGCACTTGAAAAGCAAGAGACAGACAAGCCTTCCTTTTTTTCTTTTTTTTTTTTTATTTTTCCCTTAATGGATGTTGCAATCTCCTTCCTTCCCCACCCAAATACTCATAGGGCTGCTATGTCTAGTAGGCGAGAGAATGACAGGAAAGGAGCCCTTGTTAGGTAGGCCCGAGCTGGAGCTGAACAGGACTCCAAGAACCTTTTGTGGAGGGTGAGCTCATTGCAAGAGCCAGACTTCCACAGGCAAAGGAAAGAAGGAGGGGGTTATGTTTAAGAAATTCTCAGTGGCAGCAGATCCAGAGTGTGGCACAGTACAGGAATTACTGCACCACACTGTGCATTTAAAAAAACTGCTCCCACGTGAGCTTAACTTGCTTGATCAAGAGCTGAGTAAAACAGTATGTGAAGAGAAGCAAAGACTGCCAGAAGCCCTTCATTCCATCCTTTTCTATGCTGCAAGACTGAGCACTTTTCCATGCCAGGTAAGATTTGCAGGAGAGCTCCACCTGACTTACCATCCTCACCGATCTTGCTGAAATGAGCAGTGTCCCTTTAGGTGAAGGATGTGACATGAGTAACCATCCCTTTGTGAACACATCTGTAGTAAGTGGCATACCAAGCTGTGAAAGGCCAACCCTATCTCTGTCAGCACTTCCATCTCTTCCCTTGTGCAGCTTCCCTTCAAGATGACCAATGGCACATTTCATCAGCAAAAAAGAGACAACAGCTCAGGAGAACAGGCAGTGTTAGGTCAGGTCGCTGTACTGAGATGCAAGGCATCCAGTCTGGCTAGAAACTCCCTCAGGCAAGGCATGTTTCAGTTTGCCAGACAAGGAAACAATCCCATTTTAGACACACAGGCACAGTGAAAAAAAACCTACTCAAGCTGGTCAAACCAAAGGAGCTCAGAGATGCAAAGCAAGCAGTGACTTGATTTACCACTGGTCTGAGAACAGGGCTGTATTACAGAATTCCCACTTGTATTACTTGTATTATAGTGAAGCTTTCAGAGGGATGGGAGGAATTTTTTTTTGGTAGTTAGCAGGTGCCAGTTTTAATTAAGGTTACCAAGTCTATTTGCAATTAGTTCATCTTTCATATATTCCAAGTACTGGAACAGTTCATATTCTTTCCAGGCTGGTTTTCCAGGCCTCCCTTCTCCTTGATGAATCTGGGTTTTTTTAGTAGCCAAAGAAAGGTCTTTTCAGCTACTCGAGTTATTCATCTCATACTTTCCATATACTCCCTACTCTTGATACACAAACACACCTTCCATAACTAAATTTCACCTACACCTAACACTACAGACTTTAAAACTCCTGTCAAAAGACAGGCTAAATTTGAAAGTTGAAAATTCTGCCTCAGCTTCAAATTAAATTAAATTAGGAGGATTAAAAAAATTGTTTGGACAGAAGAAGTTTGGGATGCAAGCAGCTGAAATAGCTGAGTATGCTCAGCTGGCATTAATATTTTAGCTGTCTGTGCAGCCAAACATTTCCTGCTTACACCAAATAGGAAGGAGTCTGTTATGATAATGTCTGGTATAAAAGAGAGGAAAAAAAAAAGAAATAAGAAAGCAAGAAAAAATAAAAGAAGAATAGAATCTGTTTCATAGAAAAGATCCCTTTCCTACCTGTCCAAAATAGTAACTTAATATCAGAGGCCCACAATTTTTGACATGCATTTGGAGAAATTTCAGAACATCAAATGTAGACCTGGAATCCTAAGACCAGCACAGCTTTGACAGGAACAGAACAGCACAGGAAATCCCAAGACAACTGCAGTGCTTAAAAAAAGAAAAAAACCTCACTCTTCTGAGAACTGCTAAAGAACTAAACTTCAATTAGCAAAATAACAGAACACCAGATTCAACTGATTTATCAATCAGCTGGCAGTGCCAAAGAACTAACAGGCACAATTCCATGGGAGAGAAATGACTGGATGCCTCTCAAAAAAAACCCAAACACAACAAAAAAAACCCTCAAAAACAAACAAACAAAACCATGAAGGGAGCAAACAATTCTAATATGCAGTAGAAAGGCTGATGTAGCACCACTTGGGCCACAGCCTGTTAATGACAAGGCAGTTCTACTTGTTAGAAAAAAAGGGGTGCAAAGGAAAGCCCTGTGTGCAGGAACAGTATCAGAACAGGTACAAAACACAGAAGGCAAGTACCTCTGACTAGATTTACAGAAAGGGGAGACAGAATGGATTACACTTGAGTTGGAAGCAAGTGCATTACAGACAACATGAACTACAATACAGGATCAGACCAAAAAGTCCATTTAGCTCAGCATCCTTCAGCAGCCAGGGACACACAGCATAGGGGAGCGGGGCTGCAGGGGGAGACCATTGCTGTAGGTTGGATGGATTTATATTTTTCTCCCCTCCATCCTTCCAGTTTCCAGCAATGCATGGCTTAAGGACTTCCCAGATGCATCTGTGTACTTAATAGCTCTTAATGAGCTTTTCTAGCACAAATTTGTCTTACTGTTTGAGCCCATGGAAACGACTGGCATTCACAGCATTCTGTGGCAGGGAGTTCCACACTAATTGCATGCTGTGTCAAAAAGTGCTTCCTCTACAACCCACTAGCTGATGATTTTGATAATACCATTTCATTTGGTGAAGAAGACTATAATACTGAATGTTGTTTTCTTCAGTTTATGAGCATAATTGTACCCATGTGCTTCATAATGGGTAGCAAACCATATAATCAATAGGTCCTAAGTGAGGAAACAAATTATCTACCAGTATTTAAAAGACAAACTAGATGAACCAAAGTCATAAACTGACTAAATTACTTCTAACCTACTTTTAAAAAAGCAAGCTGAAGATCTGCTTAAACTCTGAAAGCATCTCTTTGATAAACAAAGTTAGGCTGATCAGCTTGTAATTTCTTTTTTCCTTTAATTTCTATGTTAGAACAACATTCAGAAAAATGGGGAGAAATTTCAGGCAAAAGCCACTATATAATTTTTACAAAAATCAAATAACTTCACACCAATTTCATTTCTCCTGAGGTGGTTATTGACTTGGCTGATAGGTATAAGCACGAGATGTCATATACCCAGATTTTATGAAATGGCCTCAAAAAATGCACTCCCAGATGAATAAGGAAGCTGTGCTGAGATGAAGTTACTGCAAGGTGCCTGTGTAATCTATGGTTCTCTCAGTTTAAGTGCCATAAAGAGGGAAAAAGGTGCTGTTCAGGTATGCAGAGCCCATCCTGGGATATATTAACCAGGGCGATGACATGACAGCACATCCTCATTGAGAACACGGAGTTCAGCTTCAGCTGCTGAACTTTGGAAAGGATGCAGCCAAGCTGGACTGGGTCCAGAACAAAGCAGGGAGTGCTGAGAGTTTAGATGCACAGGATGGCTGAAATAATGGAGCATGTTTTATTTAAAACAGGGAAGAATGAATGGGTGGTGGGCAGAGGCAGCCCTGTGTGTAATTTAATATATAAAAAGCTGAGCACCCTTATCACAGACAACAAATTTTCCCTACATGCACTGAAGGCGAGACAAGTGGAAGTTGGCTTTCACATGACAGAAACTCTAATCCAAGTATTCCAGGAAAAGTAGTGGAGCACAAAGAAAACACTTTGGAAGTTCAGGAATGCCTGTCAGTGTGGGTTAAAGAGCAGACTTGCCCACCTGCTGGAATAACCTTTATCTACTAGCCTGTCTTTTGACAGGAGTTTTAAAGTCTGTAGTGTTAGGTGTAGGTGAAGCAGAATGATGCAGTTCCTGCATAGAGCACAAATTGCCTTCAGGATCTATATTCTCACTAGCACATTTTACAGCAAGGTCATTCCTTGCTAGGAGTCAGGCTCTTATTTTTCCAAGGCATACAGCTTCCAGGTCATACTAACATGAGTTTCAAGTGGATAAAGCATAGCATAGCTCTGTCCACACCCTGTAAGGAATGGGTTCCACCTGCCCCATTACAGCTGTATCCACACAACACATCAAATTCTCCTCATTTTTTGTGTACTGTTATTTGGCAAAGTACTTGGACATGCTGAAAGGTCTCGTAGTACAGCAAACCCTGTGGAGTATCAGTGTCAAAATGGAAAACCACGTTCCTTTTGTGAAAGGAATCTTTCTCGGCACTTTCCCTTGAACATACCTGAAAGTGCATCTCAGCATGACAGGATTCTGCACACTCAAATTGTGAGAGAACAAGGCAGCAGTGGGCTAACAGACACACAATCTGTCCTCTTCCAAAAGCCCTAAAACCACACTGGAATCCCTGGACCCCTTCAGAGAGGCTGGGGCAAAGAGATAGTAACGTGGTGCACTTAGAAAGCCAGGTCTGGTGTATTTAAATTATCTGTACTGATCAAAAAAGGATAAAGGTCATAACAACTAACTTTTAGGCTACAAGAGACATCATAACTACAAAATAACCAGGTCAGCCCTGAGTTAAATGCTGAGTGTGTGAAATAAGACATTGAACCAGCTCAGACTACTCAGAAGATACTTGTTCTTCATGTCTATGTAACCAAAATTCAAAATGTCACCTGTACAATACATGTGACAAACCAGCTCCAGTGACTGGATACCAAGTCTTGTTAGAGCCACAGAGGAACCTCGTCTGAAGAAATAACAAACAGAATAAGCAAAACATCTTTTTGGAATCATGGCCATCAGCCAGTTTAAGCCACTTGATTAGTGACCAAGTGAAACAGTCACTTGACCAAACTGTGGAGGTCACCACTGCCCCAAAAAGAGTGGTGGTGGCAGTAACTGAGGATCTGTCTAACTCAAAGGTGAAAATAAGATAAAATTAAAAACTCAGTGTGACCATTGAGCATAATGAGAACTCACTATCCTTCCAACCTATCACTCGGTAAGGCATGTCCAGATACAGAAAGTACTGAAGTGGTAGCGACAGATCCAAGGCACTGACACAGCTTATTATTAGTGCAGTTGCAATTAGCACAGCTCCCTTCAGGTACGACCAGCACCTCTGCCATGGTTTTCACAGGTAACACTGTTGTCCCAGCATGTTATCCCCACCTAGAAACTAAAGTAGTTACTCATGGCTGAGAATAGATACCCAGTCCAATTACCAGAGGGAAGCACTGAAAGAGAAGGACTGGCTCTTAAGAAGTCAATCTGTGCCTATCCAGTCAATGGAACAAGACAAATTGCTTCAAAAAAAGCCAAGACCTAGTTTTACCTCTGAATTAAGTGTCCTTAAATTGCTGCAACCGTATTTCATGGCAAGTTAATTCTTATACCACATGTCAGGGAGTGTCATTCAAGAATGGGGTTGGAAGCCAGAATTGCCAAGAACAGAGTGTTTTTGTTTACCCTCTCCCTTGGATAGTGCAACCGATTCCATGTACTGAGAGAAGGTACACTTCTCTCATGCTTTTGCCAAGCAGATGTATGGAAACCACCTTTGTCAAAAAGAAACCAGAACACACGTGCAAATTCATGTCCTCATGTATAACAGCCTCTATGGTTATAAACAGTGTGAGATGAAAATATCAAGGCAAACATTCCTCCCATCTAAAAACAGTGTCCATCTGCTGTGTTAGATATGGCAGCATAAATCCAGATCCAAACATCCATCATTTCTAGGAAAATTATCCTGCAGTCAAGGCAGGACATCAGCACCTTGCTTTTCATTTCAAAAAAACCAAATTTGGCTTGAAGGCCTGCAATTGCCCAAGATCAGCTGAAAGCACCGTGGCCTAGGTAAAAAGCAGCTGAGAAATCCGGCAAAATTAAACTGATGTGACAACAGGGAAGAATCACGCACACAGAATTTTAAGACCTTTTCAGCACATGGCAATTGATGTCCATGTCCTAGTCATTCCTAAACTGACAACCAGTTCCACAGCAAGCAATGCCAGCACAGACATGGGATGCACAACCAGCCAAGAGCCAAACCAGCTCTGAGCAGTCAGTGTAGGCTCAGGCCAGTCCAAGTGTTTGTCCCCATTATCTCATCTCTGGGTTTGTTTGACTTCCACAGATGCAATACAAAGGTTATATTTAGTGACTAATGCAGTGTGACACTGAGAAGAGCTTGCTTTTTTATAATCAAGTAGGAAGAAACCCGCAGCAGTACAGGCCTGACATAAGAAGCAGTGCTACCCTGTTCCTTTCCAAGGCCATTACAAAAAAACAAACAAAACAAATCAAAATCGACCCTGACCTTCCTTGCTGTGTCTCTAGGTGAACAGACCCAGGAAAGTGATAAATGAAGAGGCAGATAAGTCTGTAGTTGCTTCTGTTTCAGGGCTATGAAGGTCTGGTGTGCCTGAAAATACACCCCTTCCTTTCTCAGAATTTGCGTAGTAAGAAATTATTTGTCTACACAAAGTTATCTATCCCCTTCTTCTCATTAGGCCACCAGAACTTCTGCATCTTCTGAACTTTTATAACAAAACTACAGAGGCAAGAAGTTAACGTCTCTGGGAGCATGTTCCAGCAATTAGGCAGAATAGGTAGAATTTCCTTAATATTCAGTTCAACACAGACCCCTTTTCAAACACAGAAACTGAAATTCTGCCGATATTGAAGAGAGTTTGCACTTCTCAACCTATTATTCCACACATGCTAGCTGTCACCCTTATTGGACATGCCACCTACTACACTGCTGGAAGAACAACCACAGAAGGGGACCTGTGGCACCAGAATTAACTTGTCAGTACAGCTCCACTTTCTTCATGCACAAACTCAAACAAGACAAACTAAAGGCTCTTGGAACAACTTCCGCTAACACACAGGTCTGATGGGAATTGCCTAAATCTGCAGCCAACTTTTACTCCATCTATAAATTAGTGCATTACAGAGCAGGAAGGGATTCCAATTCCAGCTGATGCATCATCATATGGGTTATCACATGGCAAGATCCAGCTGGATTAAGGGAATCTACGTCATTTTCTGACACAGCAGACCCAGGATGAGACTGTGCAAACAGACTGATTTATACATAGCATTGCTATTCAATACTGATTTTGTCAAATGTCTAGCCTCGTGCCTGCTTACTGGAGCTAAGAATAAACCCCATGGAAACATGATTGGCTACTAGTGTGATAACCTGGGAATCTAATGTTAAGAGTAATGAACAAAATTAACTTGTAATTCTGCATAAAATGAAGTTGTAATGCTTTAACAAAGTACCACTCAGACTGTAATTCTCTAAGATTCAACCAGTTTTTATGTAATAAACAACATACACTAACTACTTGAGTCCAAATGGTGTACTTGGCTCTTGACCTCCCCCCACCCTGACCCTTCACAAATGTTTTCTAGAGCAGATCAGAAACAGTTAAGGAACTAAATTTCATAATACTTGTTTTGTGTTTTAACCAGCAACACAAGCTGAAGGATACAGCATCATATTAACAGAGCTGTATTTTCAGTAGAAACAACCAAGAGGGAACAGCTTTAGAGTTACCTCCAGCTGCCAAAAAGCTCACAAAGTAGCACAAAACCACTGAGCATTTCTGAGGTACATAGATAAACAGAGGTGCCAACCTGCCAACTTATTTTCTCCACTTGCTCTTCTACACAGAAAACTACTACATTAAAAGGCAGCTGGCAGGGAGGGCAGAGGGAAAGAGGTGGAAAGCCTAAATCCATGTTTAAGGCAAGACAGAGATTTAGATTTCCATTTAGGGAAGGCATGTTTACCAGAGTGCTCTTTCCTCAATTAAAAATGGATGCTTTTCAAATGGTTAGGATGATAAAAAAAAAAAATCTGGAAGGAACCATACCTGCTTTCTAGGCTTAGCCTGTCACAGTACAAAGACTACTGTTGAGTTCAGTGCCTGATTCACCCTGCTAATTGGGAAAAATGCAGAAGTGCATCCTACTCCCTCAGTTACTCACACACAATTTAAATGGCCACACACTCATACTCACTGATGTGAAGACAGCTTTGTTTGTGGTGATGCATTTGTTACTCATCTAATTAAGGTGGAATAAGTCGAGACCTTTATTCACGAGTGTCAACAAAGAGCTTAAGCAAAAAACAGTGTGTAGAACCAACACTATGCTTAAGTTCCTTTACAAGCTACTTAACAAAGCAAGGGCAGAGCTGTGCACCAAACTGTGCCCCAGTGAGGGTGATTGCACCGAGCAGCCCAGTGTAATGCCTGCTCCTTACCACCATTCCTGGCTCTCAGGGAGGAAGGGCTGGAGAGGAGCACCCTCCAAGCTCTCAGAGACAATCAGACCAGAATAACAAGCTCTTTTAACAAAGTACAGAAGTCATTTCTGGCCTTTGAGTTAAACAACCAAGACCACAAGCAACCACTCAGGACTAGAAACGGGAAAAATCACTCTTGATAAAACAAAAATCCTGCGATGTGAACAGAGCTTCTAATGTAATTTGTACCACCAAGCACAGGGCTCATTAAACACTTACCAAGGCAAGATTTCTGCACCTGGCTTGGCTGCCACGATTCTCCACGCTGCCAGCCCTCTCCATGCTCCCATGTGCGTGCTCTGGAGAGATTTGGGATGCCATTTCAGGAGAATCCGAGAGGAGATTTCTAGGCATCACACTTCCTTGGCTTATCAGTCCCGATGTGGCACAGAGAGCCGTCAGCGTGTTACGTGGGGCTGGTGGCTTTGTTCATGTCTGGAAACAGAGAACAATGTGGTACATTTAAATCTGCTTGTTAAAATACTCGAAAAGGAACAGAAAATAAGTGGTAAAGAAAGATCCCACACAAGTTAATCAAGTTTAATGCTCTGGAGCACATCTACCACTTACGGGCACCTTTTTAAAAAATGGTTTTATTCAAAAGGGTGACTTTGAAAAATCCATAGAAGGGAAAAAAGGATAGAAAGAAAGGTTCTGTACCCCCTCTTGTGTGCTTCCAAACCAGATGTATATAGGTAGCTACAAGCACGGACCCTGCATACATCTTTCTATAGATTCAGTTTGTGTTTTCCAGTCTGACACATCATTAACAGTAATAAAATCCCATTGGCTGAGATATCAATTGGCCCAGCTCAAGTAGCTTTATTAGCTTTTACAAAAGAATTCTATTTATTGGATCACACAAGGGAAACAGAACCCAGTTCATTTCCTAAGACTGCTGCAGATAACTCACATGTTACTGAAGCAGCTCTATGCCACCTACGTCTGGTGAAAGATCCACGAGCAGAACTTGGTGCCACTTTTGCACCAACACGTTACAAATTGCATTTTAAAGCTTAAAGAGCTTTTATTTCACTCAGCCATGAAGAAACAGTACTTGTACATTTGGAAGACACTTACTGGAACAGACAAATGCACCAGCACTCACTGGAGCAAAAGCCCCCAGTTTTTTAAGCTATCCCAGTGCCCAGTTCTGTAATACCGCTCTGAATTGTCGTCATCTCCCAAAACACTCTGGCAGAACTTTTTCCTCTACTCTCAAGGACACAAAGACAAACGTCATCTCAGTGCACTAACAGCATGAAGAGGGGGTAGGCAAAAAGTAGAACCCAGCTCATTTCTCGCTCCAATACATTAAGACATCCTTTGCAACAAGAAATGGCCTTGTTTTTGAGCAGTCCATCTTTTCCCCCGCCCTGCCTGTGACCCGTGAACAGCAGTGACACGTTCCTCAAAACAGTTGGTACCACGTTATAGGCAGCCAGCTGGGAACTGGATACCATTACCCTGACACTGCACAATGAAATGAGATGGTCCTGCTTCCCAAGTGCTTCTTCCTTTATTATGGTTCGAGAGGCGACATGAGAAGCAGCGTCAAGCCTGCATTTCCAATTCAATGGGATTACTCCTCCTGGCTCCCCACCGCTGTGGGCTGAGGGCTGGGAAACCAGAGCCTTCTGGTAAGCTGATTAGTGTTTCATAGCAGTGAGATAACATCTGCCAACACTGAGCAACAATTCCATCCCGCTGATCGCCTCCTCCCAGGAGAGGGCTATGACATTACCAGAGGTGCGTCGCCTACGCCGCAGCACCAACGTGTGTCCTGTGGGAAAGCTCCCACACAATGGAGCCAGGCTGCAGTCCAGCCAATCTTGGAAGCACATCCACAATCCAGAGCGCTGGATTGCCACAACAGAAGTATCGGGTAGCTTTTCTTAGGAACATTAGGTCTAATGATCAAGAGTTAGCCATGCTTTTACACAAAAGGAACATTCTTCCTTCCCTCTATTAATAACATCAGCTATAAATAGATAGAAAGCACCCTCATGATGGGCTTTAAGTGATGACACAGCGGTAGAAACATGCTCGTGGTCCTGGTTTTCAGATCTGCAGGACAGACACGGGAGCACTGAGGCAGCTGCTGCACCTCTGGCTGCTGCATACCCAGGCAGAAGGATAAATGGGAAAAGAGCAGCCCAAGCCTAGAACACATTCTGCAACAGCAGCTCCATCTATGTGGTGCTGAACAGCCACACACAAACACACCTACACAAGAAAATACGTCATTTTTAGAAGCCAACATTATCAGTGAAAGCCTTGACCCCTCTGAAATCCTACACAAACACACACAAATACATATAATTTTTAGAAGGGAAGACTATCAGAAGAAATCTAGACACCTCTAAAATTCACAGAAAACTCCCACTGACTTCAGATTTCATCCTGTGACTTTCAAGGTGATGTTCAGATGGAAAAGGAGCGAGTACTCCTACTGACGTCCACCATAAGGCAAACATTATTTATTTCTCATCAGCACTTTTAAGCTGCAGCACCCATTTTTATCCAAGTGTCCCCCATATAAACCGAACATACCATGTTTGTTCAGTCCCTCAGTGATATGTTATAGACTACTAGATTTCTAGATTTATACTCAAAACTGTGAACATTTTATAGACCACATTATGAGAGGTCATAGCTGCAGATTACAATAGATATCGTAGACAAGATCCACATTTAAAGACCAACCGCATGAAGATATTAATCCAAGTTACTAAGAAACCAGTCAACAGGCCCAAATTTTGAGGGAGAAGTATTTAAGAGTATTGTTCTTTTTCCAACAGCAAGACCTTGTATAACCAGGACCGAGTTTCATGCTGGGCTATCTGCATCCAGGACAGCAGGAACACCCACGTTCAGTAATAATAAACTTTAAAGCCACAAGTTCTAAATAACAACGAATAACTCTGCTCCCAGCAAGCTCCCATTATTCATCCTGGAGCTCCAGCTCAGATGTTTCATGAAGGTCCTGAACAATAACTAAAGGCAGGGAGAGCGACTGGTTCAGAGAGCTGCCCACACAAGAGCCAGTATCAGGAATTACGGCACCAGTCCTGCTTTTGTGTTGGAAGCTGTGGCTTCTTTGGGGGTTTTACTCATTTCAGAAGAGCTTGGGAGCAGTGCAATAGCCCACGAGCCTGCAGAAAGGGTGTGGGGGAAGATCTTTTTTCCTTTTTATCTCTCATATCATCTTCAACACTTCAAGGGTATGTGTCATTAAGATCATAACCCATTCATATACATTATTTCTTTTTCTCTTTCCGTTTTTGGTTTTTTTTGGGGAGTTTTTTGTGCTTTGAGAAACTCCTACACCTTTGTACCCTAGCACAGCTCGAGCTGACGTGAGGCTGACTGGCACTGCTGCAATGCATACAGCATTTGCTTTACAGACAAATTCCCCTCCTAACCATTCCTAACACTGAAGTCCCTTCACCTTTTTATGTCCTCTGTTATTATGTGAACGACTTTATATATTTAAGATAGAAACAGTCAAGAATCTAATGAGTTTCCAGACCCCACTGCCTTTTTCAGAAGGATTGCCAAGGAAACAAGAAAGGGTTCAAAACTAAGGTAACTGTGCTCAGAGAGAGCAGGAACAGCAGGATGACAGGCGGCTGTTCCTCCTGACCTTCGGAGAGGCATTAAATATGAAAGTTGGTCGCAATGGGATTTGTTGTTCAGTCATTGTAGTGGGGATTTTTTTAGCTTGGTTTAAGAGATGTGTGCCTGTACCACTAGGGATTAATAATAAAAAAATACCAGACCGTGACAGGAGTGCAGAAGTGTGACAGGAACAATGCTATTTGGAGAGATGATCCCAAATATTAAACCAAAAAGATATCTTAGGGCAGATGTGATTTTATCAGCCGAAGTAATTACTTCTTGCTTACACTGGAGGTAGCCTTCATGAGATATTTAAAACAATAAAAGTCACATATCACGCATGTTTGTCAGAGGATATCAGGAGGAAATTGAAAGATTCTGAAGTTAGCACTGAATTTCACCTCCAAAGATTTAATTTTGCTTTGACACGGGCACATAATTCAAACAGAATGTATTAAGTTGCCATCAAAGATAAGGTGAGGTCTGTCCTTCCAAAAAGGATATTTTTATAGTTTTGCTGACTAAGATCACTCCTTTGCTGAAGCTCACTGTTAGCATTTACAAGGGACTGTTTCTATAGTAGCAGGAGATTGAAAAAATTGTTTATTAACTATCCTGTTTGAAGATGAGCTTCATAGGCAAAGAGATCAATCCCACAAAAGTGCAAGACATTTAGATGCTAAAAAAAAAAATCAACTGCTACATAAGCCAAGAGCCAGCAGAGAGCATCATGCCATTAACTGCAAAATAGATTTAAGGTGAGTTGACAAAATTTACAAAATTATCATACATTTTTAAAAGGGCACAAGGCTAGTCTGTCCCCTTCACCACACACACAATTTCTAGAACACTCTTTGCATTAAATGTTTCTCAAGATAGGTTTCTAAGCCTCAACCATACTCTGAGCATCACATACACCTTGCCTGTCCTTAAGCAGCTGTTCCTTAGTGATACAACTGAAATAGAGGAACTGGGCAGTGAACTTCAAGGTTGGTTTGATGTGTCAGCTGCAAACAGACACAGCAATGCCACACTCAGCTCTGTGCACACTGTCACTCATCTTGCACTCTGTGGTGCTGGGGGAGTTTGGAGAGTTAAGCATCTGGAAAAAACATCTGGAAATACTCTGTGGTCATCTGATGTGTTAACATGGGATGTTTATAAAACTGATGGTACAGGGCCAGACTAGAGACCTGTATCTCTATCAGCCTCTGACAGTTGGCAGCAGAGCACGTAAAACAAGGCAAAGGAGAGCAGGAATTCATTCAGATTCCTGCGTGTTGTGGTCAGGAGACCACAGGGCTTCCCAAAACAGGCCAAGTATTTGTGTCTAATAACCTCATGAATTTTTCCTTGTATTAAGTGCTCCTGCAACATACCTTTGAACCTGCTGTACAAGACCAGGGTTAAACAAAACCAGCTGGTCCATGACATGTCTTCACTGAGCCACTGCTGTTCCAAACTCCTCAAAACTAACTGATGGTTAGTTATGGTTATGGTGGACACATTTCCTCCTTCAGAGTTATCAGCAACTGAATTCTTCCTACCTTCCTCAGTATATGAAATGCAGAGTAAATCCTTGAGCTGCAGAGGTAACCCACGTCCTACTCTTGTGATATATAATATTTAAGCTTTCTAATAGAAGAATAGACTAAGCAACAGTACTGCCTACAAAGGCCAAACCTCACAAACTCCAGGAGCATAAAGGATGGCCAAAGAGGTTTTGCTGAACGCATGAAACCCAAAATCAGACAGTAAATTTGTTCCTATAGAAAGAGTCAAAACAACACTTAAGTAACAATTGACATCACTTGATGTTTAGGAACCAGGGTTGTTCAGCATGGTTAAATTCTGACTTTTCTTCTCCATATCATAAGTGTGGAAGCTTATGATAATGTGCTATTTTACTATGATTCACATTTTATCTCCTCATGAAAAATCCTATCTGCCTGAAACAGTCATGGCCATTTAACATCCAGTAACCAGGAAATGTTCCTGCCCTTGTTTAGAGAGGGAATGCCATCACAGCATGGTCAGACAAACAGAAATGCTGACCATTAATAAAAAAAAGAAAAAAAATACACACACACAGACTATGACAGTATGGTCCTCTAAATGAAAGCCAGGCCAACAGCATTTTTATAGACACTTCCTTAGACACCCGTGCTGATTGATATTTTCAGAATAGGTGACAAGTCAGATGGAAAAACGTTTAGCCAAGTATGAACTCAAGGTGCTCTCATGGCAGCCCATGACAAGGCATGCAGCTACTTCCAGAGGAATTAGAGTGATAACAACCACATAAGACTCCCAGAATTCAATGCATGCAACACTGATATTTTGTTTTAAACTTTCTGGTTTCTGTGGCGCGCTTGTGACAATTCAAACTTTCCTCTTCAGGCTGGAGAGCTACAAAATCCGTTAGTTTTAAAGCTAAAAACAAAGATTCTCTCAGTCCTCTAAATCTGGAAGCTGGAGCCTCAAGAAACACACTGAATGTCATTCATAAAACCTGCGCTAGAATTTGTGAGAGCTGCCAACAGTGAAATAATTAATCCTGTGTACACAGGTTTTTAAAAGAACTAGATGGGCAAGGCACCAATTCAGTAAAACTTAAATCTGACTTCACTGGGACATTTCATCACATGCTTAAATGGTTCGGAGAATTGGATCTCAAATTAGATGTAGCAACCACTTAAAAAGAAAGAAAACAATCACAAACCAACATTTTCATTGCCCAAGTAATAATTCAATTACGGAATTCTCCAAATCATGCTTTGCTCAGAAACAATGCCTAAGGTCACACCTTTGACCACCTTAATCCAAGCCTCAAGATACCAGAAAAAGAGGATTCCATACCGTGCTGCATTCTTAACTGGTCTTTCTAGATTTTCAAGAACAGTTTTTTTACTTTTTTTTTGAAACCCTGTATTTTAGAAACTTTGTTACCTGCTGAAGACAACCAAGCCAGCACAAGAGCCTAGATCATCAGTACCTCATCCTTCTCTCTGCGGCGTTTGGGAAACGCTGCTTCTTTTAAAGCAGACAGTGGAATACCAATGCAGGATTTGATGCTAAGAGTGCTGGTCCACCCTCAAGACAATTCATCCGGGGAAAAAAAGCAACTGTGAAGCATGTTTTCACATGTCTTTGCCTTTTCCCTTGTAAGTAAACTCCGTTCTCAATTTACTGCATCCCCACAGCTTCACTGAATCCCGTTGCCCAAAGCAAAGGCCAGTGGCAAAGATTCATATACAGCATTGTGGATTAAACCACCAAAGATCCCTGAAGTGCTGACATTTCTCACACCAACAGAATCCCTTCCTGCCCCAAGTAAAAATAAAACTACAGCCAGTGACAAGTACTTACCTATCCTCAGGTTAAGGTCTGACCCAAGGACAACCCTGAGGCTCTCACTGGTCCTCTCCAGCTGAGATTTGATGACCAGTAGCTGCTCAGTGGGAGAACTGCATGTGATACCCAGAGCTGTCTAGTCCAGTATCATGCAGGGCTTTAAACACATCCAGGTGATGGCTGAGCTCTCCCCTGACTTCAAATGCCCTTATGCAAATTTCAACAAGGAAAGCCTCCCATTCTTTTAAAGTTACTCCTTTCAAATCTCCCCTGTTAACATCAGGGTGGTGCTATCTGTGACAGCCAACGCTTTAGAGACATCAAGTGTACATAAACAATTTCAGGCAGAGACGCCTCTGTAATTAGCCAACTTCTGTCTTGCTACAGGTGCAGCATCGCTGGGGTTTAGGGTTTCATTATGTAACTACTGCTACAGTCATAGCAATGGTGAGCCAAATCCTGTTTTACAGAGCATTTAAGACAGCAAGATAATTTTCAGCCCCAGTATGGCTGTGTCACTGTCACAGCTGGATTTTAGGCTGCTTTCTTATGTTTTTTTTTGTGACTGCTGTGCTGGTATAAGAAGGAAGGCAGACGTCATCTGAAGCACAAAGCAGAGGTGTTTACTTTAAAAATCAACTAATGTATGGACATTTCATTCCTATGTAAGTACATAAAGGTCTGCCTGCCCAAAACAAACAGAGCTGAAAAAAGCACTGGCAAAACAGAGCAGTAAAGTCTTGCCCTGGACTTTACTTGGTACAGGTTTAATCCATGCACACCCAATTGAAAAGGATATATTTAAGCAGTTAGTTATACTGGAAATTAAAATTACTTGCTTTTATTTTTTAATTAAAAAAAAAAAAACCAAAACAGAGGAGGGAGGACTTGGTAACAGTAACAGCCTGTCTAGCTGGCTTTGAAAGCCACATTCATATGCTCATTTATTTTCATGCTCCAGTATTTTAGAAGGTCAGTCAGCCTGAGACTTGTCAACTGCTCAGGAGTTAAGTTGTTCCAGTTACTATATCCAACCGGCAACCCCTCTGCCAACATTCTTGGTTAATATTTCTCTCAGAGGCACGCAGAAAAAAAACAGCTATGGCTAGCAGAGGAGAGGAGTTTTACTACTGACAAAACAGAGACACAATATAGAATCTCCCTGTTCCTTTCCAATGCCAGGCATTACTTGCACTTCTAGTCATAAAACTTCATTTTACTTTCCGTAGTAAAACCCCCAAACAAATCCTTGATAAGAAAGACACTGCTGAAAAATCTATTCCATTTCTGAGAAATAATTAATATCTTCACTTCCTGGAAATCCAAGCGAGCAACACTTTTTTCCCCCCCTTTTACTGTTTAAACACCAGCTCCCCCCTTATACAACAGTAATTACTGCAAAGGAAGGAGAAAAACCACAATCATTATTCTTTAAAGTAGTACCTGTACAAGGAAGTCCATCTGCAATGCTGCATTAGTCAAGGATCTGTGGCAAAGTCTTAAAATAATACCTTTTTATTAGCCTAAGCCAGAAATTGCAAAAGCTTTTAAAGCTAAGACTTAAGCTTAAGGGTTTGGAAAAAAGTCTTTTCCTTCTATGCCTTTCATAAAAGGAAGGGGAAAGGAAATAGCTGTTACATATCTGATACTTGTTATGGTTTAAAGTACTTGCAAAATCTTTGGAAAGATAAGACAGCCTCCCCCAAATCTCTTTCCCATTTCATCTGCATGCTTGTTACCGCAGGAATCATCTCTTGCTACACCCATGCACAGGACCAAGCACAACAGAGCTCCACTTCCAGCAACCTCCTCTCGCTGCCACGCTAAAACAAAAACTATTCAGGAAACATGCCCTTGAGATCCTGGATTACTGAAAATCCCGAGAGTGTTTTTAAGGCTGTGCTTTCTCTTTGCACATACTAGACCTCGCCCGAACCACCTAAGATTAAGATCTTAAGGAGCACCAGCCATCTCATGCTTACCACCTCCAGATGGAAAAAGCACCTGACAGGGGAAGGGAGGGGGGAAAAAAGTATTTTGAACTAGAATCTGCTACTGTTTACACCAACATCTTTTCCAATGGTAACGTGTAATTGCAGAGAGTCAGAAAGCCAAGAGGAGGCACAAGGCAGGTGCTTCCCATCACCCTCAGTCCGTCAGGTACACCACACATCCAAAGTTTAACAGCGAACGGGTACAAAACCTTTACTTAAACTTATTTTCTTTAAGCTGCCAATTAGCACAAGCAAATTGTTTTTAAGTTATCACAGGGAAGAACAAGAAACCCGTGTCGGGGGTTGGGGGGGGGGAATTCTGAACAGCTCAGCGGTGGGAAACCAAGCCTCACACAGAGCAGGGGAGCAGTTCGCTGAACCAAAACTAACCCAAGCCCAAAGCTGCTCTCCGGGGCTGTCCCCGGTCCCTTGGTCTCCGTTCCCGGTCCCGCCCAGAGCCCGCACGGAGCAGCGCACGGAGCACCCGCCGCTGCTCTGGGAACAGGAGGGAGGGATAATTAAAAATCCATTAGTGAGTAATAAGAGCAACGCCGGACCATTCCCCCGTCGCGGGCTGACAGGGGCGCGGAGCTCCGCGGCCTCCCCCCGAGGGGACACCGAGCCAGGGGCAGGCGGAGCGGGGAGAGATCGCCAGCGGATCCCAGTCCCGAGGGGAGACAAGCGCGGGAGCCGGGGACGGGAGGGAGGGAGGGAGGGAAGATCCGCTGAGCCGGGGGCTCCGGCGGGGCGAGGGGAGCTCCCTGAGGGGGGGCGGCACTCACCGGCGGCGGGGCCCGCGCCGCTCCCGGCGAAGGGCGAGCAGGTGCCGGGGCTCGGCCGAGCAGCCGCCCCGCTCTCCTGCGCACTGCGCCGGCCGCCACCCACGGCGGGCGGATAAAGCGGCCGGGCGGTGCCTCAGCCCGGCCCGGGGTGGGAGCGGCGCCCGCCGCGGCCCCGCCTCGCCCGGGCGGCACCGCCGCCTTTGTCCCGGCGCTCGGGGCAGGGCGTGAGGGAGCGATTCCGCCCTCCGGAGGGGGCGGCGGGCGCTGCGCGGCGTGAGGGGCTGCGCTGCCACAGCACCCCCCAGAGCGCTGCCCGAGGGGACCCCGGTGTGTGACAGATACGGAGGCGATCAGGGCTCTGGAGCATCTCTCTTACGGGGAAAGGCTGGGGAAGCTCGACCTGATCGGCCTCGAGAAGAGGCGACCGAGAGACCTCATTAATGTATATAAGTATGTAAAGGGTGGGTGGCAAGAGGATGGATCCAGGCTCTGCTTGTTGGTGCCCAGCCCAGCCAGTAGATCAACAGGCAACTGGCAGAAACCGATGCCCAGAAAGTTCCACCTGAACATGACGAAGAACCTATTTATTGTGTAAGTGACAGTGCACTGGAACAGGCTGCCCAGGGAGGGTGTGGAATTTCCCTCACTGCAGATATTCCAGAACCATCTGGTCACAATCCTGTGCCATGTGCTCTGGAATGATCCTTCTTCAGGTTGAACCACATGATCCACTGTGCTCCTTTCCAACCTGACGCATTCTGTGATTCTTTGCCCCCCTGTGAGGGAGGAGAGCTGGGTGCCATGGTGGGCGCAGTGCGGGGGACAGTGACACCTTTGGCTCCCTCAGAGAACCCTGAGGTAAAACCCTGCCCAGCCCCAGTCATGCCCAGAAAAGTTGTTGCTGTTCCATCCCTGGAAGTGTTCAAGGCCAGGTTGGATGGGGCTTGGAGCAACCTGGTCTAGTGGAAGGTGTTCCTGCCCATAGCAGGAGGGTTGGAATGCGATAAACTTCAAGGTCCCCTTCCAGCCCAAACCATTTTATGATTCTATGAGGATAAATTGTGTTGGAGCTGGTGTCTGAGGCATTTGTCCCTCTGCTAAGGGAAGCTACTGGGAAATGATGAGGGTAAGAGATGGTAGAAAATGACTGTCCCAACCACCTGAGCCTGTGTCCTCAATGGGAAAAAGAGGTTTGTGTGCCTTGTTAATCTGTGCTGCCCATATATTTAACAGCTCAGTAACAAATATCACCTATTTGTACTCTTATTTATTGCTAATGTATCATCATACTCACAGGTATTTATCAGGTGATGGTGTTCTCTCCCTCCTTCATTGTGCAAGGCCCTAGCAGCCATCAAATTAACAGTTTGACTTACGCTGTTAAAATTTCAGGCTGCTCTCAGAAATCATTGTTGTTCATCCACGCTGTTGTGGCTGAAATATTCCTCGAGAAGGAAGTACCTTAAAGTATGGAAGATGGAGATGTTTCAAAAAGATGTGATTCTACCCAAAATAAATGGCATAACAGGACTGGGAAGAGAGAGCAGTGCAATGTGGGGCAGCAAGGGTGGGACAAGATTAGACTACCCCCAAACTGTAGCTTTCTCTTGAGCGTTCTCCAGAGATACAGGAGCAGTGTCCAGGAGGAAAGTGAATGACTAAGATTCCAAAAAGAGACTTACCTTAGGTGATTTTTGGTTATGTTACAGCTGATGTCTAATCTTAGCTGTTTGGTCAGAGTGCAGCCAAGAGAGAGACGTTATTTCCACGGGCTTAAGAGGGGTTGGGCAATTCATGTTGTGAGGAAAGACATCTCCAGTGGCTGTAGAGTGGTGAAGCCTGACCAGAGTTTTACATGTCTCTCTGGACTGGAGGGCCAGTTTAGAGCTTGCTAATGTTAGCCTAAATGAATCCCACCTCTGTCTTTTATTCTTGGCTCTGCCAACAACTTGGTACAGGATCATATGACTGTCCCATGTAACACCTGTCACACAACAGCACGGGAGAGGAAAGTGCCTTATTTCATCAAGGAGCAAAATGGGAGTGGTGTCTACTGCATATAGATAGCATGGACACCCTGGTTAAGGACAACTGTTCTGGAAACATTTAATTGAAGAATATACTTAAAGGCAAGCAGGTACTTTACCGATTTCCAGTGTGGGAACATCAATACACAGATGCAAAGGGCTTTGAGATTCAACAGTGTAGAGTGTTAGATAACTTCAGTGTATTATTTTTACAATGTGTTATATGCTAACTCACCCTGCCTGAGCTACAGCTCTCCTTGCTAAGTAGGACATCACCTTGAGGAAGATACTAGACTTCTAGGGTTTTGTCAGCTCTACAGAGTTATTTTCTTTATTTCTTCATTTGCTCTCATCACCTTGTAATATCAGGTGTAGTCCCCCATTAAAAATGTGGTCTGTTGACATTTTTCTCCCCCAGGTGCGTCCAAAAGTTTTTTGTCCTTTTGATCATCAATTGTGTGGTTTTTTTTATTTTTTCCTCGTTCCTCAACATTACTGATAATCCCAGTACTGACTTTATTCTAGGAGAGCAACTGTGTGTTGACACATTCTGTCCTGAAGGTGGGGAAATTTATGGAGCACAGTTCCAAGTACACAGCCCATTACTATGTATTATAGAGAACTTGCCTCCTCTGCTCTGGTGAAAACTCGTTATACCAGTTTAAAAATATGTGAGGTATGCATCTCCTTCCCCTAACATTAATCATTAATTAACACGTGATACTGACATTTCTGGTTGCCACTTAATGTAGCAAAACAGTATTTTGTGTGTGTTTCCAGTTTCTTCTATCTCACTCCAACATCAGTGGAGTCTGACACATCCAGCTGTCAGTGTCAGCACAGTCCTGTCTGTGGGAAGCCCATTCTGCAGCCCCTCTGGAAATGCTGCCCAATCCAGAGCCACGAGAACAGGCCCGTGTTTGCAAAACTCCTTTTGCCAATCTGACTCCTTTCCCTTGTGTTACAGGCCAAAATTCAAGTTTCTTCTCACAGAATGTGCTTATTGTGTTTACTACTGCAAATAGCTGAGAATAGACACATTGAACTAAGCAACTGTGATCAAAGAGGATCTTATTCACCTGGTTTGGGCTTCACGAATCGTTTTCATTTTGGATCTGTCTTTTTTTTTTTTTTCTCTGTATGTGGCCTGGGTTTGGTAAGAATTGGTAGAACTGAGAACTCAGAAAGAAAACACAGACTGACGGAAAGCTATCTGTCATTGACTTGCCTTTCAGTAGGCTTTGAAAGCCCCACAGTTAAAATTCAGTGTCCCTCGTGCAAGGCAGTGTGTGTGTAAAGTAAAAGAATAATCCTGTTTTAGAAAGCTAGTAGTTTACAGTTGGAACACAAGGCAACAGAGAGACAAAACAGGTAATAAATATGCACTGAGATATGAGATAACTGTGAAAGAAACAGGGTTTAGCCAAAGTGAAGGTTGGGTTACATTTACAGTCATTGTGGTTGTCTTAGTGTTGTGATGAACACGGTATTATCACAACTTGTTATTTGGATAAGAGCAGCCATAGGAAACCTCCAGACAAGACTGTGGCTTGTTGTACAAAGTCCTGTCCCAACAGCAGGTAGTGCACAGTCACTGTTATTGTTTGCAGTCACTAATCCCACTCGAGATGTGCTTCATGACTGATTCATACACCTTTGCCTCGTGATTGACCGTGTCCTTTTTTTTGGCAGGGCACTCACAGCCAGAGCCAAAGAGAGGCTTTGGTGTCACAGCACTCCTTGCTTTTCAGTGCCCAGCTGGCAGAAGGAATTTCCAAGCAGCGCGATAAACTTACAGGAACCAGAACTTTGGGGTTTGCCTGTGACTCAGCAGCAGGCAGATATCCCAGCCCAGATGTCGCTGCTGCCTCTCTCGTGCCAACTCAGTGGCTTTTATTTTGTGGCCATTCAGGTTTGTGTAGATTAAAACAAACAAGGCAAGATTGAAAGCTCCCTCCCCGAGTTTGCTGGTGACACTAAACTGGGCGGTGAGGTGGATGTGTCAGAAGTGACAGCCACCTTACAGAGACACCTGGATGGGCTGGAATAGTGGGATAGCAAGAACTGTATGAAGTTTAACGCAGACAAGTGCAAGGTCCTGCTTCTGGGACAACATAACCCAATAACCCATTAGGGGCCAGGCCACACTTGGAGTACTGTGTTCAGTCCTGGTCTCTGCCATTCAGGTAAGGCACAGACAGACTGGAGAGGGTCCAGAGGAGGGCCACCAAGATCATCAAAGGTCTGGAGAATCCGCCCTCTGAGGAAAGACAGAAGGAGTTAGGTCTGTTCTCCCTGGAGAAGACTTTGGGGGAACCTCATCCCAGCATTCCAGTACTTAAAGGGCTGCTGTAGGGAGGGTGGATGCTCTGTCTTCACAAGGAGCCACATGGAGTAGGCAAGTGGCAATGGGTACAAGTTGCTCCAGGAGAAGTTTAATCTTTATGTAAGAAACACATTTTTTATGGTGAGAACAGTCACTCACTGGAACGACCTTCCAGGGAACTGGGTAGAGCTGGAGGTTTTCAAGATGTGACTGGGCAGGGTGCTGGATAATCTCACCTAGGCTCCCTTCCATCCTGGGCTGTTCTATGATCCTATGAACATTTTTGGAAGGAGCTTATATCTTTTTTTTGCCCAGATATTTTTGCATTTGGTTTACAGTATCATGGGACAAACCCAAAACTTAGGTCGAGGAAGTCAGATAAAGCTGCAGAGAGCAACTTCCATTCCTCCCCTGGGTGATGAGGGTACGTCTGTGGAAAGTGAGAGATGAGTCTGAACAGAGACAATGGATTCTCCCAGATGGATGCTTCCTAGACAAGCACTTGAGATACCATCGCTTGCTGTAAAAAATGGCCGAGATAGGATCTGTGGAGAGCAGAGACAGGCTGTATCTGGTACTCTCTAGGAATGCCTTTAGCATTTAGTCCATTTGTGATTAAGCCAGAAGAATATCTGATTTCCAGGTTACATTATAAATTAATTGAGAAATAGCCCTGAAGCTGCTGTGGGCAGTGCTGTTCTGTCCCAGTATAGAAGCAGAGCTGGAGGCATTGAGAGCTGTGGTTATTAACTTCTCTCCAGCCAGCCTTCACAGTCTTCCTTTTGCCCTCTGGATACACAGATTGGCTGCTGCCCCCTTCTCTCTTATCTCCTGCCTGCACTGCAGAGGCCAGCTTGCTGTCCTCGAGCTGTTCCTTCTGCCTCCTTCCCCACCATCCCCACCCCACCCGTGCTTCTCGACGTACCCTCCTTCCCCAGAATTCTCCCCGTTGCCCTTGTGGTTTCTCCTGCCTTCTCAGTCCATCCAGCCATGTTCCCCTTCCTTTCTGGCAGCTCCAAGAGCCTGATCTGATAGGCACACTAGTGAGTTGTCTAGGAAGTTGGACCTAATTTCTCTCCTCTCCTTACTTCTGGTGTTAGTGCACCTCACTGGTGAGACAAGATTTGCAGGTACAAGGAAAACTCTGCAGAGGAAGAAGTTACCTAATGAGTTGTGCTGCCTTCAGGCTTTGTCTGCAGTTTGGCTGGGGGGGCGAAGAAAAGGGAGCTGGGGTGTATTTTTGACATGCAGTATCTCAGTTTCATTTAAATTCTAGTTTTGGCTCCTAAATCCTCTGTTGGATCTAGTCTTTCATCTTTTCCTTCAGCAGACCCTGTTCTGAAAGCAAATACTTCACTTTTCCCGTGTTTTGTCTGTTTTGAGGGGGGTGGGATGCCTTTTACTGGTGTTGCAGTAGTTAGTTAAGAGTGGCCTGATTTTAATAGTTGTTCCTTGGCTTCTATTATCTAAAACATATGTTTTCTGACATTTAATAATAGTTTGTTCTCCCATACATCCCAGTGTGTATAAACAGCTGGTTATTTTCCAGTGTCAGTGAGTTTGAAATTAATGCAACTTATTTTCCTGTGGGGAATGGAGACATATGCCACTGAATTGCATTAAGTATTAATAGTAGTATTTCCAAAGGGGAGAAGTGCAACTAGAATAAAAGAAATATGGAAAATTATTTATTCCAAGAGAACATAAAATACATATACTCAGAAATAAACCTGTCTTTTAAAAACGCTGTAGATTTTTGTGTTTTGGTTTTTTTCTCTCTCCCTTTTTTTTTTTTAATTTCTTTTTTTCTTTTTCTTTTTTAGTTTTTGGGGGTTTTTTGTTTTTGTTTTTGTTTTTTTTTTTTCCATTTCTGGTTGGATTCCTGTTAGAACTGAAAGTTAATTCTTCTAATGGTCTTCCATTGGCCCATGATATGTGCCTGGATGATCTTAATTCCAGGTCCAAGGACAGAGTGTCCTGTGATAGAGCGAGCTGTATTTTGCATCGGAGCTGTATTTTCTGTTCCAGCAGAACTGAATGGTTTATGGAGGAGGAGAGCAGGGTGGAGGGATTCCTTATAGATCATATTTGAGGGAAGGACTTGCCACTGTCACCCAGGATATTCTGTAACTGTTCTGGAAAGGGATGCTGGTAGGGCTGTGGGCTCTGCCCAGGGTCAACTTCAAGTCAGTGGAACAAATCCTGGTAATTTCATTAGGAGCTGAATCAGGCCTTTACTAAATGAGGAAAGGGGTTTAGGCCTCTGTAGCAGAATGTAGATGGACTTTGGACATTCAAATTTCATCTGCAATCCAAACAGTCTCTGCTTATCGGCCGTCGAAACCCACTCCTGCCTTATCTCTGCCGGTGCCTCTCCGTTGGCCAGGAAGGTTCCCCAGCCGCACGTGCTGCATGAGGGGAACAGGAAATTTCAGCACAAACTTAACCTTGTCCAGCATCGTGGCTCAGACATTTTCCATCCTCAGTGTCCCGCAGGCTCAGAGTGGCCACAGCGTGTCCGGGGACACTCAGGGGGTTTTACTCATGAACTGGGTTTCTATGACTGCACCTTCATAAAAACTGGGCTGGTGGGTTCCCTTCATGGTTCAGAAAGTGAAAGCAGAGATAAAAACTTCTAATCAAGGCGTTCCAGCAAGAAGATGGAAGGAGGAAAGAGGGATGGAAATCGTCACCTCCAGACCTTCAGGGACAAATCATGTATTTTACATTGCCATTGATAGATAAAATAATTCCCCGTGGTGGCAATCCCCTAATCCCAGGGACAAGGCTATTAGAGGATAATCCTAGCCTAAATTGCAGCCCTATGCTTGAGCATTGGTTCTAATGCTCTAGGATACAATTACAGAACAAGGCCTGGAAACCACAGCCTTTGTTCTGCCTTATTGCTTAATTGTTTAATGAAGTATTCAGTTCATCTAAGTGAGTGCTTTGTAATTTTGTACTTGCATGCAGCTGGCAGTGGCAAAGAACTGGCTTTTTTACAGAATAATTTGTTCTCTTGGTGAAATAAGGTACCATTAAAGATATCAGGCTCCAATAGTAAATAATTTGAGAAATCTCCCCATAAAAGGGAAAACTCACACTTGAAAGTGAGGAATGAAAGCATATTTGTTACTGCTGAGATTTTTTTTTTCCCTTTCCCCCTTGGTGCTGTGCAAAGACAGATGGAAGAGGCAGTGTGACAACTAGTACCAGATCTTGCACTAACAGGCAGTTTCTGAGGCCAGGACACTGCTACCACATTGTACCTCTCAAGCTGGAATGGGAGAGGCCTCCCCAGCTGAAAAAAAATAATGACATAAATAAGATTTATGTCAAGCTAAGAGCAATTTCCAAGCCCTTAAGTAAGTGCAAAGTCACTATATACAAGTGCAAATAACATTTAAAAATATTATCATAAAAACTTCGGTGGATTTCAGCAGTGTCCTCTGTTCTATTCTTGAAAATATTCCTATGCTCAGGACAACGTGTCAGACTCTGGCTCCTGAGAAGTTCCCTGGTGAAGGTCAGATGCTCCAAGGCAACCACTGCCTACCAGCTAGTGGTAGGCAGCTCTGTACCTCCCAGCATTTCGGGTGTTTTGATCTTTTGAAGCTTTTATTTCTCTTTATAACTATAGAAGGAGCTTAGGCAATTAGCTCTGGGCTTGGATGGCATTTTTGGCTGGGGTCCTGAGCTCTGGACACTGGATATCAGAAGCTTTGCAATAGGCTAGTGGGAGAATATGACCCTGGGAACAGGAGAAATTAATTTGAATGTTGGAGGCTTTTTTTGAGTTCCAGCCATGCAGGGTCTCTTGCAAATGCTAAATACCAAAGTAACGTTGCCAGTGTGTGATATCAAGTTTTTCTTTAATAGCTATGAAAGTGTTTTATGAATAACATCAGTACAAACAGAGCAGGTGAAGTAACCTGTGCACTAATCCCTTCCTCTCTTGCCAGCCTTGCCTCTTGGGAGGTAATGCCTGTGGATGGTTTCCTGGTTCTCACAAGGAAGGGTGCTGCCTCACTGAGACCACACTGCAGAGGGAGACAGCAACAGGAGAGGTGGTTCACTTATTGCTTTCCATGCAGACTCTGCCAGTCCATGGAGTGCAGATGATGGGAAGGAAAGCATCACACATTCGAGGCATCAACAAACAGTACAGTATAGGGCACCTGTATGTATAGGGTAGATACAAATGTGTGTATATGTGTAGTTAATGCACTGTTCTTGGCCCCAAAAAAGTGACTTTTAACTGTTATGTTCCATTTGAAAGGCAGTACAGTGAAAACATTTTGTTTGTCAGGACACTTTGTAACTTGTTTTCATGCAACTACCATTTTCAACATCATTTAACAAGCCATTATAGACCTTTTAATAAATTATAGTCATTAACCTTGCCTAGGGTAACCGAGGGCAGGATTTTAATTCAGGCAGTGGTGAGTCTGTCCTCTAGGCCTATGTTCAAGATCACAAGAGTGTCAGAGCCCACATCAATTCAAGGACCAACAGGAACACACCTGGCTCACAGCCATCTGTTGTACCTTTACAATGCTGCTGGTTCCTGCCTGTGCCAGTGTAGAGAGACTTCCCAGGCTGCTTTTATCCGTGCTCACTCCGAGCTGCCTCTGTGACCTGTTCTTGCAGTCGGAAGAGCTAAAGCGTGGGAAGCCCCTGGTTCCTTTGCCTTTAAGGATTTACCTGCCAGCTTCTCTGTAGGGAGTTTCCTGCACTGACACAGAGGCAGGGATCTGACTCATGGCAGCTGGAGACACCTCCTGGAAGAGCTGTCATGGAATAGCCACAGGCAGTCGTGATTCAGTCCTGAGCAGTCTCATTAGCACCTGGTTTCTTAATGGCATCTCGTATATGCTTACCAGCTATTTTTGTACCCTCCATGCAACCAACCACTGCCTTAACAGGAACTCTCTGTCCACATAAAAGTCTTTTGGTTTGGTTTCTTTTTTGTTTGTTTGTTTTTAATCTATATGGAAATGCTTGCTTAAACTTTTGCTTAAACCCTTTAAAATTTAAACTTATAATGAAGAAGAAAAAAAACCTTTGTTTGAAACCTGGTGTTCTGTACCTTTTTCCTAAAACCTGATGTTCTGTGCCTTTTTCCCAAAGCCAACACTTCAGCTTCTTTGAAGAAAAGATTCAAAAAAACGTTGCAAAAGTATTTATTTAGCGCATTTTTGGCTTAAAGTACTGTCTTGCCAGGTCTGCTATTATTGCTGCTTATCGCTCTGAGGTAACATTTGCTTTTTGTTCCAAAAGTTTCAGGTGTTTGCTTTCAGGGATGTTACTGGTGGTGGCTCAATGTCTGGTTACAGATGGCCAGAGTCTGACATGGCTCCTGCCTGAACCAGCTGCTCCGAGTCAGGGAAAGATCAAAAGTGGCAGAGGGGAAAACAAACCCGAGGGCACAGGTCAGCTCTGCCTGGGCTGTGTGGGAGCACGCCTGGACAGGGGGATTGAGGCTGGCTGGTGGAAAAGGCGCTGAATCACGACTGACAGGGATGACTCTGGTCTGAGTGGAAACTGGCAAAGCACTTAAATGACATCTTCCACCCAGTCTGCTGGTGAGAGTTGTCCAGAAGCTGCCGGGCACAAAGCTGACATAACCTCCACCCCTTTGCTCCTGCAGGTCTGGCCTGGGCTGGACCCCACTTGCCACCTTGCTGCTTATCGGTGTGCTTGTTGACCTGGCTGTGTTCCCTGCATTCCAGAGCTGGTCGTTGGATGTTGTTTGTTTGAATTCCTCTGCAGCTTCAGCACAGCCCCATGTACTGACTCTTTTGCTGTTTGGAGTTGTAGCCTTCCATCACCGTGGCTTTGAACAACGTATGGGCTCCCCATCCTTCTTCTACAGCATGGGAATTTGGGGAGAATCAGCTGATTCCCTGAAATTCCAAATATTATTAATGGTATCATTATAGGTGGCCGTGCTCTCTTACTTTTCATGAAGCCAGGAGTAAAGCTGAAGCTCAGATAAAGAGACACCTGGCATTTGTATTTGTTCATATTTACAATAGTCTAGTGATTGCCTTCGCAGGCTCCTGCAAAGTGTTCACCTGCCCGGAGGGATGGAATGACTCTGCAGGATATCTGCATTACAATTGGAATATTGTTCCTGCTGGGAGAGGACTTGAGAGAATATTTTTATTTTTCAGCAGCTCCTGCTGTGCTTTGGCTTTTACAGTCCATCTGGACTAACACCTTCAGCAGTTTTTAATCTGCCCAGCAGAGTCTGGGCCAGCAGTGACAAGCACATTAGTTCATCACCAACCTGTGAGTAGCACAGTTGATTGGTTTTTATCATTCACTGCTTTTAGTGTGTCACACAGAACTTCAGAACTTCCTTTACGGGTGGGGAAACTGAGTCATGGAGAGAAGAGATGGTGCCACTTAGTTCACCTGTTAAGGAGGGTGGAAGAGGTGACACTGAGATCCTGGCTGGCTGAACTCTGGCTGGGAGACCTATCCTCTGGATTGCTACCTATTCCTGAAAATCTGGGGCATGAAGGAATGATTGTCACACTCCTCTCACCTCTTCTGCCTGGCTTGTGATGCAGTCTACTAGGAAGGCCTTTCTGAATCACTTGTTCCCCCCAGAACCTCTTACTAATCTACACAGACTCATCTGGATCTAAAACTAAGACTCCCTAGGAAAGCCAGAACAGCCAGGCTTTCCCAAACAGTGTTCTGCTGAACTGTCCAGGTCCCCAGACAGCTGTATTTCTCACAGATGTGTTTCTTAAAGCAGAACAGGATCTCCTCTTGCTTCCAAAGACCTTCCCAGAATTTGGTACTGAGTCACTTGTCTTGAATCAGATTGCAACTGGTCCTCCAAGAGAGGATGCAAAGGCAGGGGCTGCAGGGAAAGTGGGAGAAGAGAGTTCAGACCCCTGACTCGCAGGGCTTCCAGGAGTATTTTCTCACATGTGCTGTTCAGAGAGCTGCCCGAATAGACCAGGGGCTCATTCCCTGGGAGCACTGAAGTAGAAAAACAAGGCTGGCAGACCCAGCCGGACACATTACCCGGGAGCCGCTTCAAGCTGTGAGCTGTCATTGCCCTCTGCTGACAGTTTGGTGTATGGGGCCATCACCGTAAAATCGAGTGTTCTCTGGTCTAGAGCAAACAAGGATTTCTGAGGATCAGCAGTAAACTCAAAGAACCTTCCTCAGACAGAGATTTTTGGGGTTTAGTGCTTGATTTTTTTATGTCCTTTCTCACTGTTGTAACTCATATGCTACACATCAATCGATCAATCACACATCAATAAGACAAGCCCAGTGTAAGCTGTTGTGCAAGACATGGAGTGCACACAGAGTGAGACCCAAGTTTCCCCTGGAGTCCTTGTGGTGTACAGGGACAACACAGATAATGCATAGTAAAAAAAAAATGATCAGCCCCATTTTACATGTAAGTCACTGAGATGCTGAAAAGTCCAGCTGAGCCCAAAAAAGACAACTCTGGTGCCCTGCCTGGAAGTCGGATGAATTCAAAGCAGAAATAAACTACAAGTCCTGACTGCAAGGAGAACAGATCACACCCTTTGCATCTTCTTTTTTCCTTTTAAATTTTTTTCTTCACAACGATAGGTAGCTCCTTAGGTCAACCAAAGCTGAAATTCAAATGCTGTTTGAGGGGTAGAGCAGGCCAGGAAGCAATGACCTATGATTAATAGGAGCTTGGACTGGACAGTCACAATTCTCTTCTGCCTCTGTCAGTTTGTCCAAGGTCACAGTGGAGTTATGTGAGAAAGCCAGAAAGTGAACCAGCAGTGGGGTTTTTTGTTTGGTTTGGTTTCTTGTTTGGGGTTTTTTTTGTCCATGGCCTTAAAATATGTTTTCTGCTTATTTACATTTCAGAATTATCTAACAAATGACTACAGGAACGTCTTTAATTAAATATTATAGTGACAAATGGGACAGAAAGATCTAGGACATTTTGACAAGTGTTTTTTCAGCCTATGAACTGCCACTGAACTCTTTACCAGGGTTCTGCTGGTTTGGTCCTTGTGAGTGCTGAATAAATTGGTGTTGCATTTCAACCACCCAGTGCCTCATAAAGATTTCAGGCTGTCCATGGAAATATTCCTGGGTTGTCTGCCCTGAATAAATACTCATGTGGAAAAAGACTAAAAGCTTACAGGAATAGCCACAGACAGCAAAGAAAAAGGACTTTTATCTTTGGCAACTTCCATTTTACCATGCTGAGTATGTGGTAAGGACTAAGTGTGTTTTCACAGGCTCTGTAAAAGGATGAAAGTCTTCTCTTGCTGCCAGACAAATGCTATTCCCCCACTCAAGCAGCAAAGGCTTCTGATTTCAGCAGTTAAAAGCAGTTTCCAAGCCCAGCTATGGGGAGGAGAAATCAAAATCTAAATTCCTGAATTGTAGTGGTGTCACTGCATTAAGTAGATTATAGCAAGAATAATAGCAACAATAAGTAATAGTGTTGATAATTAATAATTACCTCAGGCTAATGAATAAGGGGCTGACTGTCCTTGCATGGATATTCTTGCTGGTCCTAATGAAAAAGGGGTAAATTAGGTCAGTTTTCCACTCCCCTGTGTGGGTGCTCTGGAGAGCACCTCGGTGTTTCTCCTGAGGGGCCTCCTTTCAGAGAGCCAAATTCTCTCACTGCTCTGCTCTTTCATCTGTTACATCTCTTTCATTTCTTACAGGTTTTGCATTAAAACCTGATGTTTTCCCCCCCAGCAGTATTTATGGCAGTGCTACCAGGTTTTAATATATGATGTGGCATTTTGTACAGCTTTACAAATTTGTGTACTTGTAGAAAAATCTTAGCATTTGTTAAAAAAAAAAGATATTAAAATTAAGCCCCAAGGAGGGAGGGAAAAAGCAGAATAAGAATTCCATCAAAAACAACAACAACAGCAGACAAACAAAAAAAAAATAAAAGAAAAAGCACACTAATTTAAAATATGTATGACCTAATCTAGTGAGGTCTTGAAAGAGAAGGGAGATTAGCTGAGAAGTATTCACCATGTCTATATTTATAGACTGTCCTAACACTCAGAACTGAGGATTTTGTTACATGATTAACTCCCTTAAACAACAGATGATAAAGTTTTAATAGCATGAAGGGTGTATTTCATTAAACGGGTACAGGGAGCAAAATATTAATTTCTAGACTGAAGAACACATTAGGAGGATGACTTCACGTGTTCACTTGCTTTTTCCTTTCCCCCATGTTCTCTCTACAGTTTCCTAATTCTTTATTGTTTCCTTCCAGAAGCATCGCTCAATGTCTACACTGAGAATGATTTTGGGCCAGGAAGTGGAGAAGACGGAAGCAGGTATATCTATCACATTATCCTTGATGCTGACAGGGCAGAGATGACAGGGAAAACATCACTCATCTTTCCAAACATGATTTCATCCACTGTAATTGTTTATAGGAGGACAGGTCTGGAATAAAACCCCAGTGCCACTTCGGAAGGCCTGACGCCTTCTCTGTCATCAGCAGCTGAGGCAGCCTGAATGTCAACATTCCCTTACTGCAGTTAATTTGTCCTTAAAAGCTCCTTCAGAAAGCAGGTTATGGCTGGAGCTTCCACTCCCTGAGACATGGCCCATTACATAAGACTTCCTGACATGTGGCTCTAAAGGAGCCAAACTGTTGCCATCCATACCTATTCCGCCTTTGCAGGAGGGGATGTTCCTTCAGCACAGTCAGTGGATGAGATCAGTACCTATAGCCATGTTAAGTCCAACAGGATAACTTGCACTGCTATGCAAGTTAGTTTAAAGAGTTGGTTTTGTTTTTACCTAGGCTGGAGGAATGTTTATTTTCAGTGAACTTGGAGGGAAAATTAAAGTCTCTCATGTTAAGCAGCTAGGAACAATAATCATGAATCAAACCCATGGATCTGGCTTAAATTTTAGTAGTACAAATTCAGTTAGTTATTTTATCACCTGGTTTTGTTTTCAATTTTTTTCTCTTAACATGATCAATAAAATATACAATAACCCTGTGATGCTCCCGTTATCACGACTCCAGGATACAAATATTCAAAATAAGTATTAATGTTTTAAAACTCAGTGTGAAAATTACCACAGTTGGCCACATCGAAGTTGAACGAACTGGTTTTCCCCTTTCCAAATACACAGTGGTATTATGGGTACATGTCTGCTATTTTCTTTTTAGAAAAGCTATGGATCTGACAAAAATAATTGCTAATATTGACAACAAGCAGCCAGGAGATGGTACATTATACTATGGAGAGTGAGAAGGGTACACCTCTGATGGATTTCTCCTTCCTTTGTCAGTGTAAAACAGGATGGGGATGCATTATTCAGTAGGGAAATTCAGAATTAGTATAATTGAGGTGCAATGCCAGTGGAATCAAGACAAATGAATCCTACTCGTTGCAGTATGAGATTTGTCCTATAGCTTTAGGTCTTCATGGAAATTTAACCATTTGTCTCTTCTCCTTATTGCTTAGAGAAGGCAGCCAGCATTTCCATGAGATTATTTAAATGTAGGATTATTAGAAAAGTTTGCAGCTACAGAGATAGATGGGTTTTACATAAAATCCCTGCTCTTTCTAGCAGCCGAGTGTGATATTGAGCAAGATAATGGTCAGAAAGTACATTGCCAGGCTCCTAATGAGAAACTGTTGACAGTAGAATTACCCCAACATTCATCAAAAAGCCAATAAATGTCAAGCAAGGGGCCTTTGATGCAGTGGCTCATAATTCCTGTTCAGAAGCCTTTGCAGTCACTTCAGGGCACACAATCACCCTGAATTTCTGCTGATTTTACCAAAAACTTTGTTGCTGAAGAATTACAGGGAGCAGGTGTCAGCATTCCAAGTGCCCCTGTTCCAGTGCCACAGGCTCGCCGTGAGACCTCAGGCACAGCTCATTTGGCCTCTATTTCCCCATCTGCAATACAGGAATGACAGCACAGGAATTACCCAGAGGCATTTCTGTGAAGGACACGGCGTTGCCATCCAAATGCTCAGGAATCATGAGCTAGACGGGGAAAACTCGGATGCTGACTCCTGCCAGTGAGGTAGTCAGGCATTTTTAATATTAACTGTGTCCCGCTTTTGGGGCCTTTGCAGTTCATATTTTCGAGCTCTCTCCTCCACAGCTACAGGAGATTACTTAAAACCGATGTGAAACTAATTCTTACCCAGGTTGATGAATCCTGGGTTGGGCAGCCTTAAGGAAACTGCAGGGAGTTCATATAAAAGCTTAGATAAACTGTCCTCTGGCTCTGTGGAACAAATACCTTGCTCATCACCCAAGTCCTCTGTTTGTCTTCAGCATATATCCCCCAGGTGATGTGGTGAGGCAGGTCATTGCCTGGTCCATGAATCAGGAACAACCTTGTGCTGAGTGTTACTCTCCTTGTCTCTGGTCCCTGGCTTTAGGTTTGCCTTGTTCATGAGGGGAGCCTGAAGCTACATCACAAGTGACATGACCATATCCTCTAGATTTTGCCTGTATATATCTTTTCTAAGATTTCCAGGTAAAGGCTCAGAGCCATTCTTCTAAGGCCTCCATGCATTCTGAGGTAGTTCAGTCCGTTCATACTGGCAATTCCTTGCCTGCATTTTCTTGACTGGTTTCCATTCCAGCTGTTCCTGTCCGTATGAACAGAAAACATGTCCCTGTTGGACATTTCCAGGGATAAGCTGCATCCCAGAGGCTGTATGAAGATGGGGTTGTGCTTAGTTTCCAGAGAAGGCTAAGTGTGTGCCACGTGCTATTAGGGTCACTTGAAACTGGGCTAATCACCTGGCAGACATTGTTGCAGAGAGATCCTTTAATAAAAATGAATGGGGTGACAAGGAAGAGGCTCCTTGCTATTTTGGGACAAACTCTTCCCTCAGGCAGCAGATAACCACGGTGGTAAGGCTCCCAATCCATCATTTGGTTTGCTGTTTCTTGGCTGTAGAACTTATTTAACAATTCTGGAACTGCTCTGTTTCCCAGGAATAGCTTGTAAGTCCATTAAATTAAACAATAAAGGCAGATGTGGGCAAAAATACAAAACCCACACAAGTCCAAAATGAAAAATTGTTTTGTCAGTCTTCAGGGGCCAGTGCAGGAATGTTATAAAACCTGCTGAAGTTTTTCTGTCTAGTGGTTCAAGCAAGAGAAAAATGCTCCTGTGGATGCCACCATTTATGGAACTGATGATTACTAATTAAAAGGGCATGTAGTGACAGGAAAAGTAGGAATGGTTTTAAACTGAAATACAGTAGGTTTAGATTAGATACTGGGAAGAAATTCTCTACTGTGAGGGTGGTGAGGCTCTGGCACAGGTTGCCCAGAAAAGCCGTGGATGCTCCATCCTTGGAAGTGTTCGAGGCCAGGTTGGATGGGGCTTGGAGCAACCTGGTCTAGTGGAAGGTGTCCCTGCCCTTGGCAGGGGGGGTGGAACAAGATGATCTTTAAGGTCCCTTCGAGCCCAAACCATTCTATGATGATTCTATGATTCTATACTTACATAATTGCTTTATTGCATTAAATAGTACAAACATAGTGAAAACTGAGTTAAAACATATTTTTTCTACTCAAGATCTGAAAGTACAAGACAAACATTTGTCATACCTGCGAATTAGACTGAAAAATACCACGAGCCTTGAAAAGAAGTGTTCTTTAGGATCTGAACTCAGTTGCCCAGATCATTGTACCTCCTCAGCTTCCACAGATTTGAGCTGTGAAGGAGCTCAAGACATTATGGTGCTCAGTCTTCTACAGGGAAAGCCAAGGATAAAGGTAACAGTCCTAACCTTTCCCTATCACATAACCAAGCAGGACACCATTTCTGATAGTTAACTTCCCCTCCCAACATCATTTTGTCTTGCTCAAGTGTGCCTGTTCTTAACTTTACTTCCATTAACTTCTGCCCATAGTGAAAAGCCTGAGGACACTTATGTGTCTTTGGAATATTAGTGTCCTACAAGGCCATTCAAACTGAATGAATCCATGTGCAGGAATAATTTGATTCCACTGTGGTACAACTATTTCAAATGAAGTAATTATTCTTTTAAAATGCATTTTTTTCCCTCAAAAATTGCAAGCATGAGTTAATAATAATAATAATAATAATAATAATAATAATAATAATAATAATAATAATGCCAAACCCCACCCAGTGTAGATGGCAATTAGCTGTAGAATAATTTCTAAATATCTGAAAGAATGTGCTCATCTAAACTGTCACTTATGCTTTAAGATGGCCAGTGAAACCATTTTATTACTGCAGTTAGTTGGAAAGAGCACTGTTCTGCAAAAATCAGATAATGTACTTATTTCTAAAAGCCTGGAACATAAGAGCCAGTTAAGATTTGCTGAGTAGTTGCAAGATAGCCATTAAATATAAATATTTTTTAAAACAATTTACTCTTTCCTAATGCTTTTAGAGCAGCATGTGGGAACAGAGTCTAAGTGCAGCATCTTACTGCATTGAAAAGGACATGATGAAGGTTATTGGGCTCCAGATTTAACTCTTTTATCTCTTAATTGCTCATAACAGTTCCTAACTTATATTAACTGTGTGAGTTTTTTTTTAATAAACTTACCCATCTTTACTGGTGGTAACAATAAAAATTTATATTTTTAAAACAACTAGTTCCAATATACCCCTTTTTTCTCTTTTCCATAGAAACAAACTACGTTCAGTGGTGAATTCAAATTTAAGTTTCCATTCCTCAAAGTAAAAATTGCAGCAGAACTGAAAATTTCTTTCTTTTCAACCTGTAGATGGGAAAGAGAATTGCTTTGTGGGGCTGGATATGTATAAATGGTAAAAGTATTTATGTCACTGGTTTCAATGAAAGGCCTATGGGGACAGTCCTGGGACTTTACTGGGGATCTGATTCACTCCAGTGGAGAACTGAGGAATGAACTAACATTCAGACAGACGGGGAACCAAGGACGTGGGTCCAACATACCTTAGAAAAATCCTTCCTGATTCGTGATGCTTCCACATTTGGAGTTTTAGTAGCCATAGGCAGGATTAATTTGATCTAACTGAAGACATCTAAGTCTGTGCTTAGCACTTTGGGCTACTTTTACTGTCAACAAAGAATCAAAGGCCCATCCATACAGTGATTCACCTGATCTTGCTTAGATGTCTATTTAAGGATGAGATGGATGAGCCTTCATGATTTGGCTATGTGGAACTTCAGAAAAAATGCCTTTGCTAGGAGGCCATCCCATGTTGATCACCATGGACTGAAATCAAGACTTGTATCACTCAGTATCACCATCAGTAACAGATCTTCAGCAAGTCTGCGGGTGATGTGGAATTTAGGCAGTGACTGACACACCAAAGGGCCTGGCTTCAATCCCAAAAAACATAACCTAAGGAGAAATGTGAGTTTCTGCACCTGGGAAGAATAACCCCAGCACCAGTACAGGCTAAGAGAGGACTGGCAGAGCACAATCCTCCTGGAATCAGGCTCACAGTGGATGAATGGCTGCAGCAGAGCCAGCAGTGCCCTCTCATCCCAGCCCAGACAAAATGCACCCTGAGCAGGACTCACTGGCCAGCACATGGAAGGCATAGTTTGTTCTCTGCTCAGCACTGGTGAGGCCATATTTAGACTCCAGTCCAGTTTTGGCACAACCAGTAAAAAGGGATGTGGAGAAACTGGAACTGGTCCCCTGCAGGGCTGCCAAGCTGGTTACCTAGAGAACCTGACCTACAAGGAGGAAGCAAGGCTTGTTCAGTCTGGCACACAGGAGCATCAGTGTGGTGTAAGTGCAGCCTGTGACTGCTTGAAGACAGTTACACAGATAATGGAGTTGGAGTTTTCTCAACAATGTCAGATAATGTAACCAGGGGCAATGGACAAAAAAATTCTGCTTCAAGGCTCAGACTGGACATTAACAAAAAATATTTCACCAGGAGGGTTGCAAAGCGCTGTAAGAGATTACCCAGAGGAGCAGCTGAATCCCTGTTGTAGGAGGTTGTCAAGTCTGTAAATCCACAGCTGAACTGCTCCAGTGCTGGTAAAAGCCCAGCTCTGAGCACAAAGATGGACTTGCCAACTAATACATCCAAGATTCTGTGATAAACTGAAGACATACAGCCTGAAAATTACAGCTGGGTCAAGTCACTGCCAGGTGAGGATCTCTGCTGAAGCCCATGGGGTGACTTTTGCCCCAAGCCACGGTCATCCTCCCTGGACTCAACAGCACAATTCTCTAGAGCTGGGAGAAGTGCTTGAACTGATAGTAGAAAATCAGGATTTGCTGTGGGATACATACAGTTCATAAGCAGATATATCCATAAGGAGTAATGGATCACTGTTACAGGCTTCTGTCTGTAACACCCAAACAGTCCTGGAATCCATTATGATATGTACTACCATCATCTCTGGAATGTGTCCAAGCCCTTTAATCTCTATTAACAAATGGAAATTCTCATCTAGAACTATGGGGAGAGGTACTGAACAGGACGATCTGAGCTCTCCCTCAGTCCCTGTGACTCCCTAAGTAACCTGGGACACCTTAAACTGATTTTTGCAGCACAGAGTTCCTTCTAAAACCACAGATTAAATTCACTGCTGAGAAAACCCATTTTTTCTTTGATTTTTCTTAACATTTATTACACACTTAGAATAAATTTATTGTGTCTGGCATATGCAAGAAGACAAATTTAACTTTCAGTAAGAACAAAAGTATAATTCCCAAAGGCAACTGCGTGAAGAATCATAAAGCACAGCTAAGGTTAGTTAAGAGGCAGGACTCATTTCTTCTCTTCCTGAGAGTGTGTCCAGACTGGCTTACGCTTCTGGATAAAGGCTTCAATACCCTCCTGCCCATCCCTCAGAGTCAGATTGTCTACCATGACCTGAGTAGTCATTTTGTAAGCAGTGTCCAGGTCCTGGGTTATCTGTCTGTAAAAGGTGGCTTTCCCCAGGGCCAGGACGGACTTGCTGCTTTCACAGATCTTGTGAGAGATTTTCATGGTCTCTTCTTCCAGCTTGTCTTCTGGTACCACCTTGCTGACGAGCCCGTGCATTAGTGCTTCGTGGGCAGAGAGAGGTTCACCCGTGAAAAGCATCTCCAGTGCCACCTGAACAAGGGAAAATTTTGTGTTAAGTCAGTCCAATGGCCTTACTGCTTTGCTTTGCTTGGGGAATTTCAGCAGCCTCCTCCTCTTCCAAGTACAAGTCACTCTTTTAACAAACATAAGATTTAAATCTTTTGGCCTCTTAAACTGCCAAGGACACATTAAGAGGGTTCAGCAAAGAGAAGGACTGAGTCTAAAGCTAGTCTCTTTAAACCTGCCCACTGATCCCAGTTGTCCTAGGCTGACACCTCTGGCTTTCTCTTCAAAAACCCACAATCTCTACTGATTGCTGCAGGAATTAAGAGACATGTGGGTCATCTACAATGTCAAATGACTGAACTTGGTATTTTAAGGTGGGCATATGTGCAGTTTTTGAAAACACCTGCCTTAGTTTTAAGTTTGGTATGGATGGTTTTAAATATGCATTTCACATAGCCGCAGCTACTTCAGTCTCCTGCTGCTTCCAGCATCTGGTACTTGAGGTTTCAAATTAAAAAATCCCTCAAATACTCAGCGACTGTCCAATGTTATATATCAATAAGGATTTTTTTCCATGACTCCTCATGCAAATGCCTGAATTATAAGAGCTGATTATCCTCATTAATATCTTTGAAACAATGGCAACATTTCACTTGTTAAAAGGTAAAATTGGCAATCCTGGGAACTGCAGGGAATGCTCTTGCTACTTTGAAAAGTGGCACAGGGAAAAGCATATCCTGCACATTTTAAAGAGGTAATCACACCCCCAAGAAATACTAATTCAGAAATAGTTACGAGTGTACACTACAGCAGACTTGGAAAAAACCCCATGGACTGTATTTGAACAGGATGGCCTTACAGATGGGAAATTTCAAGCTGAAGCTCTTATCCAGCAATGGGATTTGTGCTGCATCTCAGCAGAGCCCTGCTGGGCTTGGAGAGTCTGTCTGCATAAATCCAGCTGGATCAGAACCTAAAATTCCTATTCTCAGTTACGGAAGCTTTACAGATCGTACCATTTTTTATGCAGTGAGAGATGTGCAGCCACAATCAGTAGGACATAAAACAGGAAGACAGTACAGGAGGGTTTCAGATGCTATTTAGAGCATCTTGATCTACAGCCAGGCAGATCATGCTGGCAGTGAAATGTCACTGCCTGGTGAGAATTGATACCTCGGTGGGATTGTTATCCTGAACTTGCAGGGGTTTCCTCCTCAGGGGAGAACATCATGGGCTAAAGCACAGAGCTGTCTGTTGGGAAGGAGAGGGATCACTGAGCTGTTGTGCTGCTGGGATGAGCTCGTGCTGGCTGGAATTGCATCAGTGGGAAACTGCTTTCCCTAAACCGAGTTCATCCCTTTATTATTTTTCCCAGTCCAAAGAGTTATGGAGATAGAGTTTTGCAATAGAGTGCTTTGAATGTTGTACTACAGGAAAATAAAGTTCAGGCAACGGAACTAAAACTCCTGACATGGGGACCTACTTCTTGCAAAATTACAAAGAATGTCTGGGAAGGCAGCCTACCTTTCTTGGAAGAGATCTGCCCAAGGCCACAGCTGGTGTGGAGCAAAACAGCCCAATGTTTACCCCAGGAGTAGCAAACTTGGATTTCTCACTTGCCACCGCGATGTCACAGCTTGCCACAAGCTGACAGCCTGCTGCTGTAGCCAAGCCGTTTACTTTGGCAATCACTGGCACTGGAAGCTTCTGGATTAAAGTCATAACCTGCATGTACAAAGAAAGAGATTGGTATCGAAATTTAGGAAGACACAATCCTGTTTTGGAAGCCCTCAAAAGTACCTTTCTCTCTCTACTGACCAAAAAAAACCCCAGAACTGTTGGATCTTGGCTCCTTCAGCTGTAGCTTTCACACATGGCTTTTACAGCATTCCTGAAGTACGGGTTTGGCAATGTGTATAGAGATCATTATTACTGCAGGAACTAGAACAAAGGGTTTCAAAGTGCTTTCTGCTGTCACACTGAGCAGGATTAGGGATCAAATTCTAGTGCTGTCACAATCAAAGGGGGGTTTGCCATTCCCTCCAAAGGCTCCAGGATTCACTTTAATATCTCAGCCTCCAGGACTGTGTCTTTGTAACAAGAACTTGTATGTTCTGCTGATGGGGCAACCTGTGAGTCAGATCTTATTTCCACATTGTCTATTTGACGTTTAAGCTGGTCTTGAGTTCCCAACTAGATGCTGGGAAACAACATTGGATCACACGTGATTTGAAGGTGCTTATCCCCAGATTTCTAGGAATGACATTGCCCAACTACTCAGCTGTATGGAACACTGGCTAAACTAAGGAAAACACTGTGACTGTACCCATTGTTGGAGACATGCACAGTGTTATTGCAGCCCTTTTATTTACATGTAAAGAAATCCAGGGAAAACATAAATTCACCATTAAAATAGCAGAGCAGCAAAAAGCAAGGAATCTGGAGCAAAAGCCTGTGCTTTAGCAAGTAAGTGAGCAATGCTGTCCCTCCTCACACCAATGCTTCCTCTTAAATACCAAACACAACCAGTGTCACTCAAAGAGGACTGCTTACCTCTGCACATAATTCAAACACTTGGGAATGATGCTTCACATCATCTTCAGTTGACAGTTCCTTTAAATCATGGCCAGAACAAAATACAGGTCCTTCAGCTGAAAAGAATTTGAGGAAAAGTCAGTCTGAATTAATCAAGAAACCGGGGGCAATGGCACATCAATGCCCCAGCTAAAGGGATGTCAGTGAGATGTCCATGGTCAAAAAGGAGTTTGGGGAGGGAGTTTTGCACAGAGTTGGAAAATATTGTGTTCTGGGGGTTGTGACAACTTTAAATTGCCACAATGTAACATTTAACCACAGTAACACCCATAAACACTTTTCAAGGCCTAGTTTTACTTCCATTCCAGTTAACTCAGTTATATATAAGGCTCTGAACCCAATTTCTTGTAAGGATACTGTTCAAAACAGCTCCTTGGTACAACACAAACTGGTCAGCTGGAGCAAGGCTGGAGTGCTCTGCTCTCAGACTGATAAATACAGTTAGTTCCTATTTATTGTACCCAGAATTAATTATTAATGTTTGCTAAACAAGCATCAATATTTTTAGTGTCATGGTGTTCGAGGTCAGAGTGGGGAAAAAAAAAAAAGAAAAAAGATTGTTCTGCTAGAGGAGAACCAGAAGGATTGCTGGGGTGTCTTTACTGCTAAAACTGTCATCTAGAGATTCCCAAAAAGTATGTTCAGGGTTTGGGCAGCAAACCAGCAGGTTTTTGTGGAATTAAGCTTTGGATTTGCTAAGATCAAAACACCCTTTGCGGGTATGCAATCCTTACAACAGTTTTCCTTTGTCATGAGGATATGTGCTATGAGAATAAACCAATGTGGTGCTTTTTAATCCTTCAGGACTTCTCAGATATTTGCATGGATATGACATTTCCAGCTACAACTGTGTAAGACCCAACCTGGACTTGTTTCTTAAGGATCAGAAATAAACACACAATTATTGTCAGCCAGCTCATGGGATCAGCAATATATATATGGAAATTAATCACATCTGCATTTACGCCTCCTTGAAGAAGAATCTACTGCAAAGTCTCTGTTAAAGACCCAAAGCAATCCCTGAGAAGTCTTTTATTTTCTTGAAATTTCTTCCTTTGCATGCCATTCAGCAAGGGAACTGGCAATCAACAGGAACTTGCAATTCCTTTTGAAACTAAAACAAAAAAACCAAATGCAACTGGGCTCACCAACTGCCACAGTATTGTACTCCCAACCTGTAACTGCTGTTGGAAATGCTGAATACGTGCATTTAAAGTCACCCTTGTGGAGCCAGCTCACTTCCACTTGTGTGTGTGCACTAACACAAAGTGTTTCCCCTATATATAGGAAACAGCATCATCCTAAATTAATAACCAATTTCTCTGAGATGTTTGGAAGGGGGGCAGAGGAAGGTTATCTTAAAATAGCTGAGGAAGAAAGATGGCTTAAGAATGGCTCAGGTTCCATTATCTTCAAGAACTCTCCAGGTTAATACCTAAATGGAAGGAAACTGTAACAGGCTCCAAGAGAAACTGTTTTACATCCGTGGGTTATGGGTGACTTGTGGTATTGACATTATGGTCTCTCCTTCCTCTGAGAGTTTCAAAAATAGTTCTGACAAACCAGTGGCAATAATTTGGCTGATCCTGGCTCTGAGGAGAACAAAGCACTTGGTTTGCAGAACCCTTGTGAGCCCTGTTTACTCCAATCTGTATCTGTCACCAAAGGCAACAAGTGTCATCCCAGCTCAGCCTGTTTCTGCTCAAAACCAGTATCTGGGAATGTCACTGCTTTACTTTAGTAACTATTAGAACTCTTGTTCTGTTTGGCTTTTGGTCCGTTTAAAGTATTCTTCAGACGTAGTTTTAAAACAAATTATTTCACCTGCTGATTGTTTTTGCAAAAGTAAGCAGCTCACCAACTGTAACCACAAAGCACGGCCCGACTGTGAAATATGGACATCCTGGGAGGTGTTGCTGCTTAGACATGTTGGTTAAAACCAAAACCGTAACAAACCCCAAGCGACTTGTTAATGCTGCGTTCGAGAACGAGGAGTTAAGTACATGAGAGCGGGAAGTGGGAGGAGTATACAGGAATATAGGGGGAGACCTCAGGGGTGCAGGAGACCACGGGGGTGGCAGGGACACAACACGGAGGTCCCGTCCCGTCTCCTGCAATTCCGAGGGAGGTTCGGGTTTAAATCCCGCTGTGTGCCCCATCCCCGCCCGCGCCCCGCGGTACCCGCGATGACGATGACGCGGAGCTCCCGGCTCTTCACGTCGTGCAGCAGGTCCTGCCTCAGGCACCGCAGCATGGGCAGGGACAGCGCGTTCCGCCGCCGCGGGTTGTTCAGGACGATGGTGCTGCAAAACCCGGGAGAGACACGGCGGGGTTACCCTCACGGAGCGCCCCGGGCGCGCCCGGGCCCCGCCGGCTCGGTGCCCCCCGCCGCCCCCGCTCACCGCACGCCCCCCGCCTGCCGCCGCACCGTCAGCGGCTCCGCCGGCGGCTCCTGCCCGGGCCCCGCGGCCGCCGCGCTGCCGAAGGCGGCCGTGAGGGGCCTCCGCAGGCGGCAGAGCCGCGCGGCCGCCATGGCTGAGGGAGGGCGCCGGGCGGGGCGGAGCGGGGCGGGCGGGGCTGCCGCGCTGTGGCACTGAGGCGGCCCTGTTGGGAAAGACCTCCGGGACCATCGAGTCCACCCCATGACCGAGCACCGCTATGCGAACTAGAGCAGGGCACCGAGCCTTTCCTTAAACACCAGGCCACGTCCAGTCTTTCCTTAAATACCTCCAGGGACGGTGACTCCACTACCTCCCCTGGGCAGCCCATTCCAATGTCTAATCACCCTTTCCGAGAAGAAATTCCTCCTGATGTCCAGCCTAAACTCCCCGGTCCTCTTGTTGTGTTGGTGGTTGTCTGGGAGAAGAGACTGACCCCCACCCTCCCTTCAGGGAGTTGTAGAGAGGGATGAGGCGACAGAATCACAGAATTCACAGAATCACAGCGTCGTTAGGGTTGGAAGGGACCTCTGGAGATAATCCAGTCCAAACCCCCTGCCAAGGCAGGGTCACCTGGAGCAGGTGACACAGGAACACGTCCAGGTGGGTTTGGAATGTCTCCAGAGAGGGAGATTCTACGACCTCCCTGGGCAGCCTGTTCCAGTGCTCTGCCACCCTTCATGGAAAGAAGTTCTTCCTCATGTTGAGGTGGAACTCCTTGTGTTTTAGTTTATGGCCGAGCCTCCTCTTATTAAGGGTAAACACTCCCAGCTCCCTTAGGTGCTCCTCTTCAGACTTGTGCTCCAGACCCTTCCCCAGCTTCTTTCTCTTCTCTGGACACGCTCCAGCACCTCAATGTCCTTTGTGTCGTGAGGGGCTGAAAACTGAATGCAGGATTCAACGTGTGGCCTCACCAGTGCCAAGTACAGGGGGATGCTCTGCTTCTTGTTAAAGATCGCTTCGAGGCCAAGAGTAACTGGTATGGGATGAAATTCAGTTCTGTGGGGCTTGGGGTCATATACTTAGGAATTAATAAGACTGTACTTTACTCACTGGGAGCTCATCATCATAGTCGTGGTCATGGAGTAGACATTGTGTGTTCTAATTGATTCCACAGAGTCTGTCTGTGGCCCCTATGATGCATGCAAGAAGAAGAAGAAGAAAGAAAGGCAAATGTGATTTTAAGAGGTGATTTGGTGATTTTAAACTTCAAATGTGATTTTAAATTTCAAAGTATTTTAGGGATATATATTCGCAGCTTAATTATTGCTTATGCTTCTGGTCACCCACGTTCCAGAAGCCAGGCTAAAAGAGGGGCAGAGAGAATAGAAACAGCACAGAACAGACTCTGTTATGAGGGATGAGGGGAGTGTTGTTCCTTGAGTCCAGCAAGACAAACATGAAAGGATTTATGGCTGCTGTCTTGAGGACAAGCATTTTCCATCTGAGAAGACAAAGAGGAAGCTCAGGAGGCTTCTAAAAGGGGTTATATGATGTCTCTGCCTGGGTTACCAGAGGATTGGATCCAGGGAAGCGGGTCCCTCTCCACTGGTGTTTCTGCTGAAACCCAAAGCTCTCCTTTGCCAACTGCTGGCACGATGCATAGTAAGTATTTCTAGTTTGAGAAACACACGACTCTCTGCAGACCCCAATTACTCAAAATAGTTCTTCCAGAAAATGTCACTTTGCAATATAACCTCTCCCATTTCTTTCATTCTTCTGTTCTCTGTTCACTCCCAAGAGCAGTGACCCCTCCCTGTCACACCTGGCTCAGGCAGTCTCCTGGGAAGGGAGCAGCTGTGCGGGTGAGGCAGCTGGTGAACAACCTCATCTGCCAGGAGAGATGCTGACAGGCCCAAACACCAAGCAGCCTTGTTCCAGGAGTTACAGGTACCCTAAAATGAAATAGATATACGTCCAGCATATGTTCCTTGTAAATATAGATCTGTGCTCCTGCTTCCTGATCTCCCTGTTCTTGTGAGTTCTTGCCAAGTGCTTGTAGGTTCCCAGATGTGTCTCCAGTTTTCATCAGTGTCTGTTGAACCCCTGCAGTTTTTCTGACTCTAGTGGCAATTGAGGCTTCTCAGTTCTGAGCATCAGCCTCATAAAAGAACCACTTGAATTTTGTGTTTAATAATATATTTACTTATACAAACAGTAGCTTAATGTGGAGATGCACTTTCTGCTTACTGATTTTATATTGTCTAACACAAGCCCTCGGATCACTGGGCTTTGTGGCTCTAATGTGAGAGCAAGTGGTTTGTAAACCTGTTTCAGTGTTGAAGGACACTGACAGGTTTGAGAGCTAATTCTGCTCTGGCCTTTCCCCACTTGCCCATCTTTGTTTTCTCCTGATTGTTTGTGCCTCATGGTCATTCATTGAAAAGTTTTCCCAAAATTTGCTTTTAATATGTGATAGGAATCTGTAGCCAAAAAAAAAAAATCCATTTAGAAGCAAATTAGATCATCTTAAATAGATCCCAGCAGTGTTCAAATTCCCTGCTTGGTGTGGCAAAGGCCATCACATGGAGAACACTCAGGGAAGAGTTCCCAATCCCCTGCAACTCCAACCAGTGACCTCTTTCAAGCTTGTGAATACAACCTTATTTTTTTTTCTTCCAGTGCCTTCTCTTTCTCCATCTGCTTGTCCTTTTTCTGTCCATCTCCAAGGAAAGAAATTTTTTTGGTCTTCTCCAAAAAGCTTATTTTTATATAGTGTTTCCAGCTCCCTGGAAATTCTGTTCTTTTTCACTTTGACTGACAACCTCATGTTTCCTTTCACACCCACCCCCATTACAGACTGTTTTTTTGGCTGCAGCTTCCCCAACGCATTTAGCAGACCTGCTGCTGCCTTCTCTGAGAAAATACTGAAAAAAAAAACACTTTTCCAATTCCAGGCAGATTTCCTTTTTATAGCATTTGCCAGCAGCATTGTGGTTATGGCTGAGCTCACAACTCCAACTGGAGACAATTAGGGGCCAGGACTGCAAGTACCAGACAGGGCTTTTCTAACCTTTAGCTGTATTGATCCTTCATGTAAAATAAAAAGGGAGATGAGGAGGGATGTGATCCTTACAGAAACTTTGAGGGTATCACACTGTGCAGGAAAGGATGTTTTGAGATTCAAATGTGCTCAGCTGCTGAGATTTCCATTATAATGTTGCTGAATAACCTGCATGGACAATAAAGATACAGGATCCCTTTCTTTATGAAGCACAGGTATTTAATTGGGTCTTTATTTCCTTGGCTTTCAGTGATCCCAGAAGGGACATGCATCTTGCAGGAGCACCTGCTGTTATAAATAGCAGCTCATCCCAGGGCAAAGGCAGAACTTGTTGGGATGTGGCTGAAATGTAAACCAAGTCCACATGCACATGTGTGAATGGGTGAATATATCCATAAAGACACTTCTAGCTATCAATTGGAGTGCTATGATGAAAAACTGGGACTACTCTATGGAACATGGGCAGACACATCCCTGGCTGAATTTCATGCAAATTATTTCTCATGAAACATTGGCATTCCCAGAGGATCTTGTGACCTGCTTTTCAACGCTGCTGAAGGCATTCAAATCCCACTGGGAGCCAGAGGGGTTCAGCACCTTTAGAACTTAAGTGCTGCTTAATTCTGGTCAGGAGTGTAGTAGTTCCAGGATAACAGGGAGAGCAGGGCCCTGTTCTTGCACCCAAGCCAAAGAAAATAATTTATTTTCCTGCTTTGTGAGTTCTGCTAGCAAAGAGATAGACAAGTGCATCATGGTCTCTCTGATGTGGAACCCTCCAGCACTGACTAAAGAAAAGGTGAAAAAAGATTTTACATTTTTGCTCCCATTTAGCCAGAATTCTGAGCTGAGTCCCAGCACCACATGATGGGTGCTGTCCATGTAATATTTTTTACTGTATCCTGGGACTATTTATGTTTTCTGTATTCGTGTTGGGATAGAAATAGTACAGAAACTTCAGGAAAATACCCACTTGGGCTGGAATTTTCTAAGAGCATGAAGCTAAGGGCACTTTACTTTGTCTACACCTGGAATTCACAAGACTTTGCTACCAAACCTCCTTTGGGTTCTAGCCTTGTTTTTTTTTTCCTTTGAAGAGATATTATTATACTTTAGTTAGAGAAAGACTAAGTAATACATCAACCTTCTCTTTAGAAAGGCTTTAATTACTGAAAGTAGTAATTAAAAACCAGTTATAGGATTAAAGTCTGGGAGACTATCAGAAAAGTTTAGTGTGTACTCTATGAGAAAGTAATTTTTTAAAAAAGAAATTATTGATTATTCTGATAAAATAAAGGATTTGAATTCAGTTTTAATTCCATGACTGCTACTGAGAATTTTTAGTAACCTGTGAACCAGGCTAAACACCTGCCACTGAGGCTCAGATGAGGTCCTTACCTGGCAGTACTGCTGCCTCCTGCCACTACATTTTGCATTCCTTCGGCAAACGGTCCAGTGTCCTGTTTGCTTTCGATACTAGACATAAAGCCCTCAGTGTCAATTCTGCTGCAAATCTTCGCAGATGCTGCTCCTCTGTCACTGTGTGGCAGCACTGCTCCGTGGAATGGACGCTACTTATTTTCCCTTCAGCCTGCGAACCAGGTGAACGACCCTTTTGTCACTACACCCATCCCTGTTCCTCTTTATTTGCTGTTTTTCTCTTATCCTCCCCGCACTCATCTTTTATCTGTCACTGTCCTCACTTTTAAAGCAATTTATCTTTCCCTGGCGTTATCTTTAGATTTTTTTGTATGTGCCTTCCAATTGTGAGATTCTCAAGATGTGAACAATGATCAAAATTACAAACTATATGTGAGGCTATAACAGGCTTGGAAAAAAGGTGGCATTCATTCCTGCCCTCACAGCATCTAACCTTAGGTTCCCAATTTAGATAGTTAATCCTGCAAGGCTCCCTACACGATCAATAGGGACGTGCTCTCCCCCGCAGGGCTGGTCAGAGTGTCTAAATTAGCCGCCTGCTCCCAGCGCCTCTCCAGGCTGCTTCCAGCTCTCCTGCTCTCTATTGATTGCACCAGAGTCGGGGTTTAACCCCCGCTGGCAACTCAGCCCCGCGCAGCTGCTCCTGCTCCCTCCCTCCGAGAGGACTGGGGGGAGGGTCGGAGGGGTAAAAGTGAGGAAGCTTGTGTGTTAGATACAGACAGTTCATGGGTAGAGCAAAAAACGCAGAAGAAAAATCAAACAAGGAATTCATTCCTTGGCAGGCAGGTGTCCAGCCACCCTCAGGAAAGCAGGGCTCCATCGCTTGTAATGGTGGCTTGGGAAGACAAACACCATCACTGAACATTCCCCCCTTCCTTCTTCTCCCAGATTTACGTGCCAACCATGATGTCATAAGGTTTGGGATATCCCTTGGGGCAGCTGGGCTCATCTGTCCCAGCTGTGTCCCCTCCCAGCTCCTTGTGCACCCCCAGCCTCCTCGCTGGTGGGGCGAGGAGCAGTAAAGGCCTTGACTGTGTGTAAGCTCTGTCCAGCAATAATAAAAACATCCCTCTGTTATCAACACCGATTCCAGCACAAATCCAAAACACAGCCCCATACAGGCCACTGGGAAGAAAACTAACTCCTGTCCCAGCCAAAATCAGCACAGCTGGGAGCCGAGGCAAACGGGTCAGATACCTCTTGCAGGTGGTGTGAGCATTCCCCTCAGCCACAATGTACATTCTGTACATTGTATTTGTACAGAAAGGTACAAACACTGATCTCAGCCCAGGGACTGGGCTGGAAGAACAGAGGGCCAGAGTCCTCCCAGCCTGACAGTCCTCTGAGTGTATCTCAGGATTCACTTCCAGGTGTCAGTGTCTCTCTGCTGTGGTTACAGACAAAAACATTGCTGTGAATGAAGAGGTAAATTGTAGCTGCTGTTTGGGGCTAAGAGCAAAAATTTGGCGTAAGTTGTTTATACTTGTGAACAGCCATCGTGGCCTGGCTTTGCTCCCAGCCCCTTCTGCAAATGACAGTTCTCACCCTCTACCCACCTTGTCCTTCCCTCTGTAAGTAACTTCTTTTCTGTAGCAAAATATGTTGGATTTTCTGGACTCTTCCCGTTCACCTGTTTCCTGCCCTTTGGCCAATTTTCAGCTCGTTTCATTTTCTTTCAATCCTTTTCATCTCATAACAACCATCATATTAAAACCGGGGAAAATATTTATTTTTCAATGAAATTGGACTTTTATCCAATAAGAATACTGCATGAGAATGACAGAACCCTAATAGTTAATAGTTCCTTGGTGGCACCACCACCATCAGAAGGCCCACAGGCATAGCACAGACAACATCCATCTCGGGTAGAAAGGTTTACAAAGTCCCAGAAAAAATTAGTTCAGTCAGGAGCTGAAGCTGGGCATGTCCATGCCAGACTGGGACAAGAGGAGGAGGAGGCTTTCATGTGTCCTCAGGTGAAACATTTCTTGCAAGGGGCTTGACCCAGAATGCTGCTCATTAATGGGTTGGCAGTGACTTACCTATCTCAATGGCCTATATTTCACTTTATCTCACCTTACATCTTATCTCCCTCGTGCTGTGACAGATGTGGCAGCCATGAGGCAGGACCAGGAGTCAGCAGGGAAGCTGCCAAGTGCTCATGTGTATTTTCTTTATGGTAGGAAATGCCAGGCAGCAGTTTGGGCTCAGGGTGTGCAGCTGGCCCTGATACTCTTCCAGTGCCCTTTTATCTTATCAAGGCCACACATGTTAAATTCACAGTGTGCTGGCACTAAGGAGGGGGCGATGGCCTGATCCAACACAGCTGTCCCATATTGGGGAGAAACATCCTGTCACTCTCTGTGTCAAAGTGCTCGTGATTCCTGTTTCCAGGCAGAGGAAACATTAATACACAACGAGGAAAGAAAATTGTTCTGTATTTAGGGAATGCTAACCCACACATTAAAAGGGGCATTTTTATTTTACTTCTGAAGGAAAAAAGAAGCTTCGGCAAATTATGTCTGCCAGTCCCCCAGATCTGTCAAGGAGATTGGAAGAGATGTTAAAGGTTGCAGGAAAAATTATTGCTGAGGAGAAAAAAAGACAGAAACAAATGCTTACCCTGAGGGAAAGGCTGCAGCAGAAGCTCAGGGATCATCTCTCCTGTGTGACCTGCCGACCGATCCATCAGCATGTGTGTGTCCATTGATCCTCATCTCCTGGAGCCAGACCCAGCCCTGCCTCTCACTCAGAGAGGAGTTATGGGGTGTGGAGGGAAGCTGAGACACAGGGTGTTTGTGCCAAACAGACACACTGAGAGACAGGGATTACATATAAGGGGAATTTAGGGTTACTGTGACAGTGCATGGCAGAATTCAAATTAGCAGTAAACAGTCTTTGCTAGTTCTGTAATTGGAGAAGGAACCTGTGTTGGTACACCCCTAACACAACACGTGTCACCAACCCTCCCGCTCCCCCACCGTTCCTGCCGTTCCTGCCCACCATTCACAGAGCACACGTGCTGTGGTGTGAGGAGGTTGGGGTTCTGCAGGTCGAACACAAAGTCTGTGGCTCTTCTCTCATTCAAGGTGATAATTTGGGTCTCCAGTTTCTGTCCAGCCATCGCTGTTCTCAGGAGAGGTGGATACTGAGGATCACTGAGAACCCCAGCCTGCTGTCAGATGTAGCAGGAGACGAATAGTCTGATCACATTCCCACAGGAAACCAGGCTAAAATAACCTTCATGATCATGTTAAACTCCTACATTTAAAATTACACTGCTGTTTTCATGAACAGCCTCCTGCACAAAAACAACTACAGTAACCTAGAGATTTTCATCATTATTCATCTCTTTTATTGAGAGCTGAACCAATTAGTACTGCAAAGATTCATAATATGGCAATGGACTTACAAATTACCAGTGAATATTTTAATGAACTAATCCCATTAGTGAATTTTTAGACTTCCATTTATTTTAAACAGCCAACTGACTAGTTTATCTTTGTTTTTATTTTCACTCTTTCACACCACTGGTGATAGAAACTTTTGCTTGGGTTTCACAAGGCAGCAGAAGAGAAATGTGCAAGCCAATTTCCACCTCCCTTTTCACCAGAGGCAAGGAAATCAAATGCTTCCTCAATTTACATCCTACTTAAATAAGGGTACATGATTTGTCCAATTAGATCTGTACAGTATGCAAACACAAGGGTTTGGCTAGGTCTCTTCAAAATAATGTAGTTTAATATATCACTTATTTTTAAACATGGCCACCTGCATTTCTCCTTCATTGGTATTTATGTGGTTAGTTCTGAAGCAGGCAAAAGAAGGCCATTTCTAAGCAGTAATTTATTTAAATTTGGACTTCAGTGATCGTTGTGCTTGTGGGTCCCCTCCAGCTCAGGATATTCTGTGATTCTATGACTTTTTTTTATTTCTTCTTTCAGAAGTACCTTTTGTGCTTAGTGCGTTCAGCTCTAGGAACTTGAGCACCTCAGCTGACACTGCTATTCCCAGCAGGAACCTTCAGGAAGATGAACAGCATATATTTGGACATCTGAGGCAAATGAAATATGATTCTATGAATTAATTATGGCTGTGAAGTTTTTCTAGTTCTTCGTGTTTCTCATGAACGTACACATTTGGTTGTTGACAGTGGCACAATGTTTCATTTGAATTGCTGAAGGTAGAAGAGTTTCTGACTGTGCAAGCCAGCTGAATCTCAGTCCTGCCTGAAGCTGGTGGCTGGATTCTTATGGATTTTACTGGCACCAGGTTTCCTGGACCTGGCACAGCAATTTTCAAGCATTGATGCAGTGGCATCTCATGACAGTTCATGAAGAGTTACTTTCAGCTTTTGGCCATGCAGTGCTATCCAAACTGCATTGGAACCAGATGATCTTTAAAGTCCTTTCCAACCCAAACCATTCTGTAATTCTATGATAATAATATCTGTGCAATCTCAGAGCCACAACAGCACAAAATGGAATTCAGACAGCACCTTGGATCCCCAAAACTGCAGAGCAGCCTAAGTACATAATTGCACAGCTTTTTGATACTGGAACACCAACTACTTTTCTTCGGTGCACATTAGCACTAATCAGTTGCCTAGGTCTGGACCAACCTACAGAAGTGAAATTACAGGGACATTAGGATGGTAAATCGTTTATTACATGAGTGCCTAAGGCTGACAAAGTACAAGGCTCCTCACTACAAGACACTGTACTCCCTGCTCCAAAAATGCTCAGAGCTACAGAAAAGCAGCTGAATGTATTCGTAAAGTGAAGGTTGTAATTTGATAGCAAGCACGTAGGTTATGTAGTATCTTGGTGATGTGAGAGTCAATTTGAGAACCCCAACAGAAAGAAGAGAGAAAGGAGAAGAGATTCTGAAAAGAGGATTGTTGGGAGTAACAGTCACAGGAGTGGAAAGAAGCTGATGTAAGAGATTTTGAGCACAGGGGCTGGAACAAACACCCAGTGAACGTGGTGAACATTGAGCCAGCACTGCAGAGTGGCTCCGGGGGTGGTTGTCACTCCTGCCTCAGCAGCTGCTCTCAGGGCTTGCTTCTTCTCCATCTGAGACCTGGCTCCCCCAGAAATGGGGACTGCTCTCGCTATAGATGTGAGACAGAACATCTATAGTTTATTTTTTCTCTTTCTGACCTTCCTTTTTAAGCAGATTTAAGGAGCGAAACACACAAGAGCACACAGAGCAATGTTTGCAGCAATATGTTGAAAATGTTGGCCCAGATCTTCAAGTTTAGGTACTAAAGCTGGGTATACACAAGCTAAACTAGAGCAACTCTAATGCTGGTTTTAAATTAAATCTGGCTGCTCACAGCCTCATTGATCACATGATATAAAACCAAAAAGGTTTTGATGTCCCCTCATTTCTTCACTACATCAGCTCTAGGCCACCTCAGGATTTGTCCTGTGCTGGGGGAGTTCTCCTGTAACACACTGTTTGTTTGTTCCATCTGCTCTTTTCTGCTGGAGCAGGGATTAGAATTTGTCTCGAGGAATCCCCATTTTCTTTTTATAGCTTCACACTGATTCACCATGGGAAGGGGTTCAGGTATAAGGAATGTTGCAGGCTGTGAACTACATCCTGCTCAGCTGCACACCTACGGCTTCCACTCATTTGTAAAAAAAGACTGACATGCATCCAAGAGGATAATTTGGTTCTGTTCCTGTTATTAGACCTGCATGACTTGAAATTACTCAGAAACAGTTATTATCATTAGGAGACTTTATTACTGTTTGTAGGAAGAGGTAGGATGTAGATGAAGAATAATTCTCCTCTCCATATCTTCGAGTCTAATGTTCCCTTTCCAGTTATGTCCAAACATGACAGCTGGAACAAAAAAAGCCAGTCTCCTTTCTTTGTATGGACAGGTAATTTGTAGCTGCATTCTGTCCAAGATTCGGAATAAACCAAGAAGTGTGGGGGATTTTTTGACCTATTTCTTTCATCCAAACAATTCCCATACCCCAAAAGGAAATCAAATATTGTCCAATCCTCAACAAAACCCATAAAGAACAAGAGATTATTTTAATATATTTTTAAAAAAGGTGTACTTAGAAATTTCAGGTATAGCTAATCCAGCTGAGGGTAGGAGAATGCAGTGGATGAGTCCATTTCAGTGTCCCTTCCAGTTCTGTTTTCTATGATAATATGATTGGGAAGAGGGTAATTATCAGCAATATCCAATGTGAACACAGGAGCAGATTTGGAGTGCTGCCTGATTACAAGGTATTTGTCTGACACTCATTGCCATTGTATGAGAATGCTTTAATTAGCCTTGAAAACATTTAGTTACATAGACCATCTCTTGCAAAAATAGACTGTGTGCCTGATGTTTTTTACTCTATATAAATGCTAAGTGTTTAGCACATGGGTACACAATGCCACCACCTGAAAGCACTAAAACCTATAAATCCTTGATTCTCATTTGCAACAGAAATACCAAGAATCTTTAGGATTGCCGATGTAAACATTTTCTTGTCAGTAACGACGTACAATCACAAAGTGTGTTTTTACTACTCAGAAAATGAGCTTATAATCATGAAAAGGTCAAGTGATCCCGATCTATTTCTACAAAGGCAGATCCTGTTCTGGCATCTGAGCAGCTGAGTAGGAGGTATGTGTATATTTAAAGACAAGATACCACACAGACAGAGCACATTCTTATACAGGTTCTTATACAGGTTTATACTCAGTTCTCAGAGCACTTCAGATTATATTTTCCAAACACTCTACTTCTCTCCATTTGCTTCATCAAAGTCATTCAAATCTGGATTTTAAACCTGTGTTTCCACAAAGTTGGCTGGAAGCAGATTCATTTACCTAATGTAAAGGTTAGACTCAGCCAGCAGATTAAGACACCTAAATTTAGGTGTCTGCACGTAGGTGCTGACCTGGGATCTGGCTGTCACAGGCACTGGGGGCTTGTCAGCTTGATAGGGCTCAGGATTCACTGACTGCTGATCACACCTGAGCAAGGACTCATGGAGTTATTTCCCAGTATAATCAATGGAGAGCTGGTCAGTGGAGCTTAGAGTAGAATCAATCCAGTCACCTGTAAGTGTTTTATAATGAGCTGCCTCGTGCCCTCAAGCCCTTTGAGTGCCCTCCAGCACCCAGGGTGGGAGCCCAGACACCTGGTTTGCATACGGGCACACAGACTGCAGACACCTCAGGTTGAGGTCCATCCCACCTGAAGTGGAGACTGGATGTGGAGATCCTCTGGGCTGACTTCCTGCAGGAAACAGGCTGTAGAACAGAGTTCAGCAGCCTCTGGACAAGCAGTCTCACAAAACCAGTGTTAGATACACTTGTGGCCCCACATACCTACAGCTTCTCTGGAGCCTCTGCACATGCCAGGCTTTTCCCAGCTCTCCCACAAATTCTAGACAAGGAGGAAAAAGATTCTTTTGTGCACAATAAAGGTGTTGGAGGGTCACCAACGATTCCATCTTGCTGTGGAAAAGACTTGGGTGTGACTGGTGCAGGACACAACACGATTGTGCTTTTCTATCTCAATGCAGATGTTCCAGAACAAAATTATAAGGAAAGGCTGATGCAGCTTTTGTGACAGATATCCATGACTGTATGGCAAGTCCAGGATGTATTTTAAGTGACACATTTTGTGTCATTTAATTAACTGATACTGTGGCTATGTTGGTCCTGCCAGAGGATTTCTAAACTCTTTGTACTAACTAATTTTAGTTCAGTTAGTTTTTTTAATTAAATTTTTTAAAAAATTAATTAGACATTATATATGTAATTAAAGTATATAAAATTAGATACAGAATAAAAAAATTACTTAGACAGTACAATGAACTTACTCCATTTTCTATATTTTCCCAAATTCAGATTTCACCCTTTATCATAAGTGAAGCAGGAGCAGCACCATGTATTTTCCATTACCTCCTCCCCTGCTTCTAATAAGATTTCAACTATGGGTCAAATCCTTGGCTAGAAATTCTATACAGAGCAGGATCTGCCTTGTATAAAAAAGTTACAAAAACAGGATGTGTTTTATTTGACTGGAGTGAACTTGATGGTCAGGGGTCATTTTCATTTAAGACACATTTTTTTCACATGGTTTTCAAATGTATTTTGTTTCTTAAATGACAGCAAAAATAAAATGCATTTTTCTCAGCATTTTTTCTTAAGGATCTCGAGGCACTTTGCTGGAAGTAATTTGCTAAATCTTGCAGCCTCCCTATATAGTGACTATGTCACTGCTGGCCTTATCTGCTTTCTCAGCTTTCAGGCTTATTTCCCTCCAGTGGGAGGGAAGACCCTGAGTGCTTTCCAATCTGGAATTATTAAGAGGACAGAAACACCATATATTTTTATGTACAACTTTTTTTTTTCCCCTGTTACTTGTATTTTTCTTCCTTTGTCTTCCCAAAATGAAAGCTTGGTAAAGGATTCTTCCTTTATTTCACCAGCATGTTGTTCTTTTCTCTTGTTTTCAGCTCCTCCCCAGCAAATCTCCGGTTTGCCCTGTTCCATTCATCCCCTCTGGAAGGGTTTTCAAGTCTTGAAAGTTCACCTCAGGAAGATTTCATAATAAGAACTTAAGGAAAATAATATAATCTTGCTTTAAAACACTTCCTTCCTCTGTTTTGCTGATGAATTATAACAATTCACAATACCATCTGGCCAGCAACTCGTACAGGACTTATTTCATTGTTTTAACTGTATTTGTGTCTTTTGGTTGTAGAGCACATACCATAACATGAGGATTCCCTCGCTGCTGTTTTGTGATCAGACAGACCCACACTGCAACATGAGATCAAGATGTGCCCAAATGTCTGGAATTGGGCTAGAAAGAGCCTTGGCAAATGATCTGCAGTCTTACAGTGAATTAGAACGTGAGTCCTGTGGTGGAGGGCGGAATGCAGGTCTGAATTTTCAAGCTTGATCCATTTTCTAAAATCAGAGGAAAATATGAAGAGAAATCCAACCTTCTCCTTCTTAGGGGGATTTTGTAGAAACTTCTTAAGCTTGTAGATTGAATTCAAAATGAAAAGGAACCTGTTTTCTGAATCCAGTTTTGACATAACTCAGGATAATAAAAATAGAGCTGGACAAGAAGTTTTGAAGAACTTTCTACAATCCCAGTTTTGAGGAACCTCACAGCACAGTTCAGGATTTGGGTGGTGCTCTGGCCCAAATCTAGGAAGGACAGCCTTAATTCCAAAACCTAAGTGACAAAATCAGCTCTGAATTTGATCACTCATGGATCAAGAGTGCTGGTGGTGATGTGGTGGGGAAGTACCACACCTGAGCTTCCCACCAGATCCCCTGAAGCACTTAATGCATGAGGTGAGTGAGACCTCAGGGCTTTCTAGATCCTCCTTCCAAGTACATTTGGAACACATGAATATCAGACTTTCAATATATAATTTGAGGCCTGATTCAATGTGGATCATAAGGTGGTGCAATTTCAGTGAAACTACAACTTCTTGTCCTACAAAGTTAATTTAATTAACTTGTGCAGTTTTGAAAGACTGTGAAATGAAGAATTACTCAAAACAGCCTCTGGTGACTATGGATGTTCTTACAGCCCTTACTGGAAGGTGAATGTTATGGTGTAAATGTACAGACCATTCAGCAACAGGCATTCACTGTCTGCCCCATGAGCAGATAGATGTCAATTCTCAGTGTCTGTGCTGCTCCAGGCACAACCTTGCTGACCAACATTGTGTTTGCTGTTGATTTTTTGATACAAGATCTCTTGATTTCCAGCTTTTTCATAAGCTGTGGCCAGACAATAAGAGGCAAAGGCCAGCATCACATTAATGACAGAGGGTGTAAAGTTCTTAGACTTTATTTTTAGTTCACCAAACCATTCTAGGCCTCAGGGTTAGATTATTTAAAGTGGACGTTGCTGTACACCCAACACATGATATTTTCTCACATGTTGCCTCACTCCCACATGCTCATGCCACTTCCATGTGAACTCCAGCATAGTGCAAAGCGGTGTCGTATTCTTTTAATTTTTGCACTGAAGGATTTCAAATGGAATGTAACATAATTAGATTACTTGTAATCTCTTCCCATTTTGATCCCATTCTCAAGAGTGTTTGCCAAGGAGCTTACTCGAGTCTTAAATGCACAACCTTAAATCGCACTGACGGAGACGAATAAGAGCAGGACGCTCTTAGGAAAACATCCTGATGTGCAGGACAAAGCCCCCGTGGCTTTATCCAGTGAAACAGGAGTCCCCATTGGCAGTGTCTGCCTCGAAATCCTCGACACACAATTTTTTAAACTTCTGCACAAAACCTATAACAAGTTGATTCTGAGCCTTTCCTTATCCATTTCTCCCCTGAATCAACACAAAGTCCCATTAATACCTGCTCGTCCCGGGGCTCCCGCAGAGCTCTGTCGTTTCTATTAAGGTGTCAGCCATCGAGATAAACTGCAGTTCAGAAGGGTTTTCAAACAGCCATCACCTTTCTGGGAGTACATTCAAAGAGATTATGTGTTGCCAGACAGCAAGTCTTGTCAGGTCAGGGCAAAACAACATTTTAAGCCGATTGGCTCATATATCTCAAGGTATGTGTGTCCTTGCACAAATTCACTTTCCCCTCAACCCAGTATTTAAGAAAATCCACCTTTCATGATGTTGATCGATCTGAAGTGTGGTCAGACTGAATCCTGGTTATTATCTTGAGGTTACGGAAGGAGAAATAACTCCAGATGCGATAGTAAATTATTGGATTGTAAGGAAACTTCGAGAAAATAGCCTGTTATTTGGTGGTTGATACCTCACCTTTCAGAAAGCTTTTCTTTGCATAAAAAGGATAAAGCATGCTTACACTCCAAAGGTATTTGCCAGAAGTTTGGGAAGCTTCACCCTGTTTTACAGACTAAAGCTGGCTTTGTTTGCCAAAGGTGAGGGGTGCCTTTATCAGCAGTGGTGGTTGTATGCAGGGACTGTGGCTCCCTGAAACTGGGTACCTGGTGTAAACACCAGCCCCAGCAGGATCTGTGAGCACATCTCCTTCATCAGCCAGGAATGTGAGTTACCTCACGTCCCATGTTTGGGTATCCTGGGTGCCAGTTGTGCAATGGCCCCTTCCTGGGAAACAAACTCTGCTCCTCACAGGTGTGAAACAGCTTGGCCACCCTCTCCTTGGCTCGTTTCACTCTATGGTTCCATATGGGCTCGGTTAGGGAAAAGATAAGTGCCATAGGACTTCCATTTCCCTGGCAAGCTATTCCTGCAGTTGAGGCTTCATAGGAAACCTTCACCCTGCTTAACGGGAGGCTGGACCGAACACAGATGGCTCAAGCAGAGGGGGAAGGAAAAAAGCAAAGCCCAACTTGCATCCCCCATTTCACGTTGTGCTACATAAATTCTGCATGAGCAGGGAAAAACTCTAAATGCCACATTGCTGGAAAAAAAATGATTTTGATCTTCCACAAGGAGCTTTACCTGATCGAACCGAACATATTTCTGCTCCATCAGTCATTTACTCTTCTCTGCTCATTTCAGCAGCAAATGGAAAAGGTCATAAAGATTTAACTTCTGCACTACATTAGACAAGTAATTACACCTTTTGCAGGATACACTATCACAGCACAGAGCATTGACACATTTTATTACAGGCTCCCGTTTTCATTTGCTTGTAACTTCATGAAAATGAATCCCTTTGAGGATTTTAAATTTGTTGGTGTCTAAGAAATGACTCTATTTCTGTTAACTTTGAGTTACTTCTGACACGCTGGTGGTTATGGGTGACTGATAATAAACTTTAATAGTGACTGTGCTCTGAACACTGACTCTATAAAATACTGTCATGAGATTCCTGGTTCCTTGTCTTGCTGTAACTCTACATCAGATCTGCAGTTTACAAAAACATATATTTCAGCTACTGTCCTGGAAAACCACAAAAGATGAAGCTGATGCTTTGTTTTGTTGTGCATCATTGCCAATAAAATCTAATCTTCTGTCTTCTTATCCTTCCTTTTCTTCCTCTGTTTTATGTTCTACTTTTCCTTGATTTGAAAGCTGTATGATTTGATTACAGCTTTTCCCTCTCTTTCACCAAATCCCTTCTCCTTCTGCTGTGGGAGCAGGATGAAATCCTGTTAACAAGAATCTAAAATTCAGATTCAGGAAAATACTCCACTTCATGTTTTAAACCCATCCTATGCTTCAGTTTAGATATGGCCACACAGTGCCTTCTTCAGCCAGGCTTTTGTGTTTGCTGTGCACAGTCATCTTGTATTGTCTGTGTAGTCAATGTAGAAAAGGATCTCTGGGAAGCTCTATGACATGGGATATACAGGGAAGTGACACATTTTTGGTGTTGTGCATTTTTTCAGTTCACTGAAAAACTACTTGGTATTAAGGAGACATTTTTAAAAGGTTTCTTTGTACTGTGTATTAAATGCTGTTCCATGTGTACTTTTCATAGATAAAGAGTATCGAAACCTAAATCAACATATAAAAGGGGAGAGAAAGAAATGAGAGAGTACTGACATAACAGAAAGAATAAGACAGAAGGATGTGAATGGGAAAAGGCAAGAAAATGCTAGAAGAGACAGAAAATTTGGGAAAAAAAGGAAGGAGATCAAGAAAATCTGCTTAACAGACAGAGGGGACAGAAATATGCCCTTTCATCAGGCAGCAAGCACTGCACACATTCAAGTCTGATTCCCATGGCAGGAGTCACCAAAAGCAGGAAGAGAGGCCTCAATGGGTGAAACCTGAACCTCTGCAAACCAAGGGAGCCTGCAGACAATGGGAGTGGGTGAGGGCAAGGGAACAACCCCAATGGAAAGGAAAACAGTCCTTTAGGCAGCCAGAAAAATGACATCAGCACTCAATAGTGAAGCAAAGGGCAAACCCTCCTGCTCCCAGTCCCACTCCCATCCCTGCTTTCAGCACAGCCCTTCCTGTGCAAGGCAGTGTTTCCAGATCAGAGGGTGGCTGATGCTGTACAGGCAAACCTCTGCCTAAATCATCAGTTTTGCAGAGCTGGGGGATGCAAAGCTCCTGGAAATGTCCATGGCATGATCAGGCAAGTGACGGGCTGGAAGTAACACCTGAAACAGTCACCCACCACTTGCATTTTGGGGAAAGTAAACAAAAGCAAACCTGGCAGGTGGTACGGCAGCTGAGGGCATTTAAGCTTATAAAATATTGATGTACTTCATGATACTGTAAAGAATAGCCATCTGCCAGCTATTGTTCATAGTCCTATAAGCACTTCATCTCAAATCGGGTATTTGAAGTGATATCCTTTGTAATGACTACAGCAGCTTTCAGAAGTGACAAGTCTCAGAGGTTGAACAGGCAGATGTTTAAATTTAAGACCAATAGACAGGTTTGTGTTTGTTGGATACCTGCAGGATCTTCTGAGCCGCTCACTCTCCAGGTACATGCCTGTGCATAAATGGTTTGTATTTTGAGTGACACAGAAAAACACCCATTAGCTCATGTGCCTTGAAAACGATCTGCAAGCAGAAGTGGAAATGCCATATGCCACGGAAAATATGCTGGAAATCCTACACACCACAGAAACTAAGCCAAACCTATAGCACGAACACAGCTTGGAAAAGAATAGTCCAAAAGCAGTTTTAAAAATTATTTTAGGCCTAAGAAAATTCTACTAACTGCGGTCTTTTCGGTTCACAGAATGCATAATTTTGTAAAGGCAAAGTCAAGCTCTTCAGGGCTGTAGCTGTGCCACCAAATCACAGAACGGTTTGAGTTGGAAGAGACCTTAAAGATCATCTAGTTCCAACCCTCCACCATGGGCAGGGACATCTTCCCCTGGACCAGGTTGCTCAAAACCCAATCCAACCTGGCCTTGAACACTTCCAAGGATGGGGCATCCACAGCTTCTCTGGGCAACCTGTGCCAGGGCCTCACCACCCTCACAGGAAAGAACTTCCTCCTTACATCTAATCTAAACGTGCACTCTGTCAGTTTGAAGCCATTCCCTCTTGTCCTGTCACTCCATGCCCTTGTCAGAAGTCCCTCTCCAGCTCTCTTGGAGCCCCTTTAGGTACTGCAAGGGGCTTTAAGGTCTCTCCAGAGCCTTCACTTCTCTGGGCTGAACAACCCCAACTCTCTCAGTCTGTCTCCACAGGGGATATGCTCCAGACCTCTAATCATGTGTTCGTTTGTGAATTTATCTGTTTAGCCCAATGGGCTGCCTTAGGGAGGCTGCCTTAGGGTGCCTTTGCACCACAGGATGGTGCTCCAGAAGTTCTTGGGACTTCCAGTCCACAATTGCCAATTCAAAGCCCGGGTCATCAAATTCATGCCCTTGTCCCATTGCTGGGCAGGCCTCACAGGGGAGGAGGCTCGTGGATACAGTGAGGGCAGGCTGTAATCACTACCTGCAGACAGACAGATTTACTTCCAGATGTTGCAGCTGGCTCACAGAACTCTGCACATGTGCTTTGTGTTCTGCTTAATTTTTTAAAATGCTGTTTTATTGAAGAGAATGGGTTTCATAAGCCTTGTAGCTAAAAATACCCCAGAGGGCAAAGCACACCGAGGAATGGCTGCTGATGGGAATCTCGTTGCTTTTGCAGCATGAATTCCTGTGTTCCTTTGGAGTCCAGTGGGTCTGCGAGGGAAAAGCTCTGCTGGGACTGGGATGGCACACGAGGAGACTGACCAGGACTGTCTTTACCCCCACCAGGTAAGTATTTTTTTATTGGATATCCATGAGTGGATATCCACTTTCTGGGTCCCCCTGAGCGAGAGTGAGTGTGGCTTTGGGTCGTCACTGTTGTCTGTGCAGTAACAACATCCCTGACTGCTACACTGAACCTGTCAAATCTCACTGCAGTGGTGTTGTGATTACCACTGTGGTTAATTAGTTTTGGCCACTGGTTTTGGTGGGGACTTAAAGTTTGACTGAGTTGCTGCCTGCACAAAGCTGTCTCCCTGTACCCCCGTGGTGCGTCCCAACGCACGCTCGGTGCAATGAGGTGTTAGTTTGCACCAGGTTCAGTATCTTCACTTCTGTGGCTCCAGACCCAGCTGAAGGTGGCTGCAACATCTGAACTTCAAGGTCATCTCTTGAGGTAACCCCTGAACGTTCCTGACATTAGCAGATACTCCCGGTTCAGAAAGGAATTTTACGGAAAGGTTGTAAATGTGATTTTAAATGTCTCTTACATGTTTCCAACTGAAGTTCACACTTGGTGAGCAAGCTGCAGGTTTTCCAAGTAGAGAGCAGATGGACTGGACCCAGGCAACTTCTCCACCGTGTATCCCACGCTGCTCACTCTGCCCACGTGACATGGAAGATAAATTGGCACGCTGGGAGTCTCATGAAGCCTGTCAGTGTGGGGTCGGCTGGCAGGCTGCACACAGGACCAGTTTAAGGACAGTGTAGATACAACAGTGTAGATACAACATGGAGAACCATGTGAGGTTTCCCTGCTTCCCAAAGCATGCTCCTGGCAAAGAGCACAGGCACAGGCAGCGTCTCTTTATGTTCTTGGGATGCCACATGGACCTTTAAGCATTATAAATAACAGTGACTGGTTACACTTTCTCAGACTAAGAACTGTGATAAAAAACAAAGTGTTGCTGGAAATGATATTGCAGGATTTGTATGTGGGAGTAGTGATAAAACAAGTATGATCCCACTGTCAGCCGCTTGGAAAGCTGTGATTTCAGAACTGTTCCACATCCCAGTTATAGTAGTGCAACAGGAAACAAAGAGCATATGGGGAAACAAAAACGATGATCTACAGTTTGAGAATGCATGAAATAGAAATGAGATGGTTCTGATGAAGCAGGGAGCTCCCTGTGGAAGACATTCATCTTAACTCATTAGCCATTTTGGGAGGAAACAAATCCCCAGCTGGCAGAAAGCTAAGTAATATTTTTATATCCCAACACCTTCTAAAATTTTTAAAAACACAATTAAGTCTTGAAATTGGAATAAGCCAGGTCCGACCACAGTATCCCTCTTGGGATTGATGGGATACTGATAGGTTAGTTAATCACAATTATTTTCTGAAACATATTGCAAAGCAATACATTTCTGGTTTTTGTTACAATTTCTCTGCAAAAGGAGAGGAAATTTGGACAAAAGCAATCTGGGCTGCTCTGTCTCACTGCCTTTGGCCTTTTTCTCCTACATGAAATGGGTGTCACATGCAGCCATGCTCATGCACAGCATGCAGATTTCCCACATTCCTGGAGGCAGTGAGATGTGCTGGCATGGGGATTATGTGTACCAGGGGTGATACTTCCAGTTTTTCCAGAAGTAACACTATTCAAGCTCTTTTTCATCTAAAATAAGAGAGAAATATGAGGAGAGAAAGCCTATTAAAAATGGAAATATCTGTGGAGATTTACTGATCTTTGGCTAACCAGTCAATAATTATTTAACTCATCTAATCTATCCTGGAGTAATGGAGTAATGTGTTCTACGAATTGTCATGAAATGTCCTAGGATTACAAAATTTAATAAAAATTAATATTGGAAGTCGAGAACCCCACAACTCCTAGTGCAAGTTCTCTGGAATTGCTTATTTTAAAGTGTTTATATTTTGTAGATTATGCTAAATTCCTTGGTTAGTATTTGAATAGAAACTGTTTAAATATAATTGTGGCTCAAACACAGGATTGTTTAAAACACTCAAAACATTTATTTATGGGACATTGCTCTGTTTTTCTATCGTTACTGGACAACTTTTGGTACTACATTTTAGGCACTGTTTATTTTAATTCTGCCCTGAATGTAACACCCTATTTTATTGCCACTCCAAATTCCCTCTTAACCGCAACAGTTTTGTTTTCAAACCAACATTTAAACCCTTCTGGTCACGACACTGCTGTGGCATTTGAGATGTCAAAATGTTAGTTGCATTGCTGTGCTTTCTCCCTTCCAGTTTTGTTTGTGACCGGCTCCACTGCCCCATGCAAAGCACAGGAATGTAAATGCACCAGGAATTTGCACACAGGGAGTGGGAGCGCTTGCTTAAGGAAGAAGCAGGGCTGGGATCAAAGCTCTTGTGATGGGTGCAGGATGCCAGGAGAGCTGGAATGAGCAATATAGCCCATCCCACAGAATCACAGAATGGGTCAGGTTGGAAAGGACCACAGTGGGTCATCTGGTTCAACCTCCCTGCTCAAGCAGGGCCATCCCAGAGCACACGGCACAGGATTGTGTCCCTGTGGTTCTTGAATATCTCCAGTGCAGGAGACTCCACAATCTCTCTGGCAGTCCTGTGGTAGTCCTTGTCACACACAAGCCCGAGTTCAGCCATGGAGCTGTGCTTCAACCCTCCCGTATCCAATGCTGGTGCTTTGCCAGAAAAACCAAAACACACATAACCACAGAATCGCTGGGGTTGGAAGGGACCTCTGGAGATCATCCAGTCCAAACCCCCTGCCAAGGCAGGGTCACCTGGAGCAGGTGGCACAGGAACACGCCCAGGTGAGTCTGGAATGTCTCCAGAGAGGGAGATTCCACAACCTTCCTGGGCAGCCTGTTCCAGTGCTCTGCCACCCTCCATGGAAAGAAGTTCTTCCTCAGGTTGAGGTGGAACTCCTTGTGTTTTAGTTTATGGCCATTGCTCCTTGCCCTGTCACTGGACACCACTGAAATGAGTCTGGCACCATCCTCCTGGCACCTGCCTTGGAGATATTTGTGCATATTGATGAGATCCTCTCTCAGTGTTCTCTAAACAGGCCCAACTCCTTCAGTGTCTCCTCAAAAGAGAGATGCTCCAGACCCCTCATCACCTCTGTGGCCTCCGCTGGACCCTCTCCAGCAGCTCCTTGTCTTCCTTGTATGGAGCAGCCCAGACCAGGACACAGGAGAATGGGTTTCCATGATGGGGGTCTTCCATGATCTGGCAGCACAGCCACGATATATCTAAAGGCCACAAGACTTGCATTGTGTTTTCCCCCTTCTTTCCCCCACACGACGCCCTGTCCCGCTCTGCCCCGGCTCTCCCGGAGGGGCTCCGGGCGGACGCCTCGTCCCCAGCCCAAGATGGCGGCGGCGGGTCAGCCCTGTGGGAGGGGCGGGGGCGGGGAGGTTTCCATAGCGGCGGTGTCACACCGGGGCACTTCCTGGTCGGAGGCCGCCGGTCCCGGGGCAGCGAGCAGGGACGCGCCGCTGGGGAAGGCGGCGGAGGGAGGGAGGGAGGCCCCGGGAAGAGGAGGAAGCCGAGAAAAGGTAGGGGCGAGCCGGGACTTTGCTCCGGCCATTGTGCGGCCCCCGGGGTTGGCCGGCTGGACCCATCCATTGCCGGGGCGTAGGGGGGGGCCGCGTGTGTGTGGAGATGCCGCGCCGGACCCTCCATTGAAACGGGCGGGTTCCTGCGGGCTGAGGGGAGGCGGGCGGTACCATCCTCCCCCGGGGGCGGGGGCGCGCACCCCCGCGGGGCCGGAGAGGTGGAAGAGGCGAGAGCCGGCTCCCGCAGGGTACTGGGGTGCTCCGGACTGTTCCACTCCCGGCGGAGGGGTGTGTGTGTGTGTGTCTGTCTGTCTGTCTGTCTGTCTTTGGAGGTTCCCTACTGTGTCTGTTGGGGAGGGGGCAGCGTGCGGGGGGCTGTGAGGGGCCGGGACGCAGCTGAGCCGGGAGTGCTGAGGGAGCCCGGGGGAAGCCCTGTGGAGATGTCCCTGGGTCCCAGTGTAAGGCTGGTATGAGTTGTGGCGGCGGTGAGGGGGACGCTTTATTCAGGAGAGTGAGGGGCCACAGCCAGAGTGGGGCTGGGGCTGAGGGGCCTGGGGAGGTGTTTGGGGGGTCGGACACTGGAGGCCCCCTCGAGAAACCCCCTTTTCTGCCCAGGTGGGAGGCGGCAGTGCCGCCCCGGTCGGGAGCAGGGAGGATTTGGATGGCTGAGCCCTTGTTTTAATCTGACTTTCTGGCACCGCCGCTCTCCCTGTACCTGCTCCCTCTTCTGTTCTTTGTAATACTTCAGGTATGTGGTGGAAAGTGCCAGGCTGGCCGTGCTGGGTTGGGACAGAGGGGTCCAGAGTCCTGTGGGCTTCCCCTGGCTGTGCCGAGCCCGGGGGTCCGTGTCCCTCTCCCAGCCCGGGGTCTCCGCTGGGACTGCCAGCAAAGAGCCAATTCTCCGATGTTTTGTGTTCTTTTGTGGCGTGGATGGCTGCTTGTAGGAAACCACCGAAGCCATTGAACTACCAGCTGAATGAGAGTCAAGTGGTGACTTAAAAGTCGCTCTCTCCGAACTCCTGTACCAGTTGTTCGCCCTCGTATGCTCGAGAATAACTTTCTTTGTGCCATTTGCTGCTTGGAGGAGGCAGCTGCACTGAGGACTGGCTGTGAGGGGAGCTGGTTTTCAGCTTTCACTGAATTACAGTGGAGTGAAAAATCCCACATCTGCCCCGTTCACAACAAATGTGTCTTGTGGAGGATCAGATCAATTAGAATAATTCCATCAAATAATTGTTTTCTATGGTTTTCTGGCTTGCTGCCTGCCCTGCAATCTAGAGCTGCTGTGTGACAGTCGAAACTCCAACTCTGCCAGGCGTGTGTGTGTATTAAACGCAGCGGCCAATCAGCAGCGCCTGAAACCAAAGGCGATTTGCCTCAGCGCTTTGTAGTGTAAATATTCCTGCCACGAACAAAGGAGGGTGTGTCGTTGGACTTGTTTCATTTGTACTTCCATGTGCTTCCTCATTTGTGGCCAGTCAATGATTCTGTGTAGGTTCTGAAACAGTAGCAGTCTCACTTTGTTGTGAATTGTGCCTTCGCGCTGGCTTTGGGTGTTTTTCGGAGCTGGGATGCTCAGAATCTTGGTGCTGTGTTAGGGATCTTTATTGTGTTCTTTTTAACAGCCGTGCTCTGAAGTGACTTAGTTTTGCTCTTTTTAGACTTTTGTTGTTACTGATTAGAACTTTGAAGTTAACTCAACTTGGATGCAGTGTAAAAGGAGTATTTAGTAGAGCTGCCTTTTAACCAGCTGTTCTTTTGCCCTCTGATTATATAGCACAGAAACCAGCAATTTCAGACTTAATGTTCTGCCAGCCAGCTATCTGTACATCTCTAAAACATGTGCTTCTGAAATCTCTGTATTTGTTTTCTGTGAGGGGCCATAACATTTAGTTTAAAGAAAAAAGTAAACGACAGTAAAATACTGATTTGTGCAAGGCAGGCTCTCTTTAGGCTATTTTGTCTGTGTCTTTAAACAGTGGAGGAGCACAGGAGCTGCTCCTGTGATTTCTGATTCTTGGGAACTGGGGATATAAATTCTTAGTGTTCACTCCTTAGCATCTAAGTTAAACAGATACTACAATAACATACTCACTGGCTAGACCTGAATCTTTAATTGCCAATTTAAAGGGAAATCTTTTCTCTGGATCGAGTCATAGTGCAGAGAATATGCTGTAATTTGCTTGCAATCTGGCTCATGCTAATTGTCCTGAAGCAGAGTATTGGGTAAAAAAGGAGACCTGGCACTGGGTGTGGAAACAGGTCATTGAATGTCTTATTAGTGTGGGTGAATTTGAAGTCGCAAAGAGCTTCCCTCAGTTCTGGTGTTCCTTTCAAATCTCGGTTAAAATGCCGATAGTTTCACAGCTACTTCAGGTGAATCCCCCCGAGGGCTGGTAGATGTGTGTCAGTAGAGGAAACACAAGGCTTTGCTCTTCAGGAAAGGACAAGGATCAAAGTTATGTGTGGGTGTTTTTTTTATTTTTTTCTTTTATAGCCTTGTTGATTGCGAGGGAAAGCACAGAGGGTGTCAGGCACTACTTTGAATTAAAAGTTTTCCCAAGATTTGTCTTTCAGCAAGACACTCAACAAGTCATGGTCTGTCTTTCTCTGCTCTGTAGTGGTTGGTTGTGTTTCTGTGCAGGAGAAAACCCTCCATGCACTGGACTAAACCAGGTTGTTGGCTGGGAGAGCGAAGTGAAAACAGTTTAGTTTCTCCCACACTCCTTAGGAAAAGTGCTGATTTTGCAATGCAATATAAAGCAGAGACATTCTGATATTTGGCAGTGTTGACTTTTCCTGACTTTCCAGTGCTGCTTGCTATTGCTGTACTCAAAATTATAGGTAAAAGATGAAAATTTCCTTTTTTTTTTTTTTTTTAGTGACTTAAGCACTTTCCAGTAGTCCAAGAAAATACCTGTCAGCAAAATGATCAAGCTGTTCACGAGGGAAATGGTATAAAGCACACAGGGTTTTTTCTTTGAAATAACACTACCTGAATTAACCAGAAGTCTGCACTGGCTGGTAAACAGGTACTGGCAATAGCTAAACAAAATATTTAGACACTGAAGGCACTGTGGGAGTAACACTTTATAGCTGGAAGCCGGAGTTCAGGTTGCTGTGGAGCGCTGGAACACTCACTTTTCATGGCCATGACACGTTTATAGGCAGCACATCACTGCTACATTCTCATCTCATTTCCTCAGTGTTACGTGACTAGGTTTTTATAAGAGATGTGCTGCATAATTATGCTATTATTAGCCTTAAGTGGTTTTCAGAGCTGCTGTTTTGTTTTTTCCTAATGAACAGCCTTTTCCTGTGCATACACACAATAAAGTGTCGTGTAAGACGATGTCTCAGAGCAGAATATTGTTAGTTCATATTTGCAGAACTGAGGTGAGACTGTACCTTTGGAAAACTGAGTAGGAGAGTCTGGTTTTTCATCTGGTTCTGCCTAAGAGTCAAACAGAATTTGGGCCCAGAGACAGTGTGGGGCTCTGGTCAAAAGTGCTTTGGACCTGAGTTGAGGGCTGTCTGCTTGACATCTTTGATGTTATTAACATAAAAGCTGTTGTTAGTGCAGTAAATAATTAAACATCATGGAAGTTTTATTTGATACTTTTGACACCAGTAATGAAGAGGAAGCTGACAAGGCTGCAGTTCTAACATTATGTTTTAACAGAACTTCATTTTTTATTGGGCTGTGTGTGCTTAAATATTGAATTTAGCAGCCACTCACACAGCACTGACAGGGCTTGCAGTTCAGGCTGTTCTTCAGTCATTGCAACTTCTCATGGCTTTGTGTTCCTCTCTGCTTGTTTAGAATGTTTGCATATGGATTTCTCCAGCCATTTTCTTTCCCTGTTGAGCCTCTTCCCTCTGCTACTTTTTCAATGCAAAAGGAATTGGTTGTAATTTTCAGTTTGCATCATTACCAAAGGCTACCTTTTGGCAGTTGGATTTTTTTTGGGTTTTTTTTGATGGTGTGTGTGTGGTTTTGTTTTTTAATTTTATTTTTATGTTTTTTAGAAAACTGGTTTTAGCAATTGATAGAGGAACCTTCTTGTGACGTGAATTCAGTCCTGGGGTAGTTCCTCTACTACTTTGCCACATGCTGTAAATCTAAATATTATGTGAAGACATAATTTAGGAAAATTAGATCACATATTTTGTCTTTTTGCATTTTATGTTGCTTTTTGTGAAGCATGAAGGGATCAGGAGAGTTGAGACTTGCAATCTGAGTCAGCACAAGATATCTGGCTGAATTAGCACAGGTGGTCAGGTTCAGCAAGTTCTAAAAAGAGGAAATAAATCACATAATATTCCCTAATTTACAGATACTCTCTATTTGTGCAGGTATTAAAGAATTCTTTATAGCTTAGTAGATATGTTTTTTTTTTTCATTTCAGCTGTGAGGTGAAGTTACTTTTGTTTAGCTGTTCTATCAGACTTGTATAAACTTGCTTTTAGCAGCAGGATGGAGATTATATAATAAATTTTTCAAGATGTACTGGCTGTGCTGTCGTGGTTGGAGATGAAGCCTCTATATTTGGCTTTGGGGAGGGCCGGGCGTGTTGTCAGTGGATCCATATCTGCCCTCTTTGGGCACCTGCTTTTCCTTGCCATTAGGAATTGACTGATCTGCTGTTTTGCAGCTGCTAGAAATGGTAACTTTTCCAGGTTTTGTTTCCAAGGAGGAAGTGTTTGGTGCTAATGCCAACCTGTGCTTATTTAGTGAATTTAATTGCAGTTCTTGTGTTTTAAAGAGTGTTTTTATACATCATCTTGCTGGCCGAGGTTGCTGAAGGAAAGCACTGCTTTGGAATTTTCAGTTATTGTACCCATGTTGTGGTCTTGCACTTTTAACTTCTTAACTGCTCCCAAAAGATAACAAACAATATATTTTATAGCACCTTTTTTTAGCACATGCTCGCAAGTTTATAATGTGATTGTTAGAAGGTACACCTTTTCAGTTGATAAACTGCAAAATATATCCATAAGGAGTTAAGCTCTTCAGTCATAACAAACACATTTTTGTGTTCCTTTTTTTTTTTAAGAAGGAGGATGAAAAGATAGTAGGAAAGACAGTGTATATGTAAACATATATCCTAGTGATTTAAAGTTGAAAAAATGATTTGTCTTTTTGTTTTCTTCCCACCATCAGGACATGTATACCTCTGAGAAACCTTCTCCAACAAGATACCTTGCTTCAAGACCTCTCTTGGATTATATACAAAGAAGTTTCCAGTCATGAGTGAGTAGATTTTTTTTTTTTCTTTCAGAAAAAAAATAAACCCTTATTTTGTAGTTTAGAAGAACTGTAACTTCTGTAGTAGGTTTTGGGAAGTGGTTATTCCTCAAAAATATTCATATTGAGTTTTGTCTCTTCAGTCCTTCAAATTAACCAAATAAAACTGAGACTTGGCAGATGCAATTCTTAATATGCAAATTTTTGATCAATATGTGCTCTGTGAGACTCCTGTGTTGGTAGTCTGGTCTCATTTTCAAGAAGTTTGGTTCTGTAACAAGCTGATGTTTGTTTTTTTCAGTATAAATAAAACATGTAACTCTGAGGGGGGAAATGTCTTGGGTTTGCTGAGAACTCCAAAATTTGTGACTGCCTAGTGAATTAAAATAACTGGTAAAAATCCAACATAAAATGAAAGGACTTCATTTTGTACAAAAAAAATAAATATGTTTCTCAAATTCCAGTATAGAGGTCTGATCCCAAAGGAATTTTGGCATGTATTGGAAAGATCTGAGCCATAGAAAACTGTGACCTAATATATCTGTTTTGGTGAAAAAAAAAACCCAAACAGATGGAAGACACTATAAGTTTTGTTTTAGGTTGTATCTGATGGGTAAGGTGATCTCTTTTTAGTGAACTGTTCTGAGTGTTTAAAAGTCCCTTGTAAGTTTTGTGGATGTGAGACTTGATGTAATTGTTGGCAGCCACGTTCCCTGGCCTTACCTTGTGTAGAAATGAGGATCAAACTTCATGTGGCCAGGAACTGTGGTTATAATGTAGCTCAGTTCCAACACAACTGTACTGAACGGGCTGAAGAATGAGCATCTCGTTCACAGCATAATTATATCCTGTGTTAGTAAAATAAGACCATTCGAGTTTCTGGCAGGAAGTGAGTAAAGAAAATGGTTGGTTAAATTTCTTGTCAAACTAAATGAAAAATGATTGTTGGTGACATCTGGAAGAAAAAAAAGGAACGACGAAGGAAATGCTCACTAAATGCAGCAGAGGAAAAGTTATACCAAACAAAGGACTGAAAGAACTGCTGAACTCCAGAGTTCTTGCTGGTGTAGGTAGAACTATTTTAGTATTTATATATAGATTTGTCTCTTTTATGTTGCTGGTGACACTTGTTTGCTTTCTGACGTTTAAAGCCTTTGCTGTGTTGTGTAGGTGACAATTTTCCAGGCAGTTATTCAAGTACCTGGAATTTTTGTCCAACACTGCTCTATTAATCCTCATTTGTTGTACAGAGCTTCTCATGTGCTGTCATTGCCTTGTGTGCAGCCTCAAACATTACAAAGAACTGAATCACAGCTGCTGTGTGGTGTGACTGGCCAAGGTGCTGCTGGGATGGGGTTGGTCTGGGGACAGCACAAACTGCCGTGGCTCGAGCAAAACACCATTGGCTTGGTCACATTTTGGGCTGATTCCAGCCTGGAGGGTTCAGCTGTTTGTTGGGAAGAATGAAGACCCTCATTCAAATGCAAGACAGCACTTTGGCAGTGCTTTTTGTGGTGGTCACTAATAATGTTCTGCAGTTGTTGTGGTGGACTGGATGCTTCAGTCCCTGCTAAGTGATGGCCTTCAAGGGCACGATGGAAAGTGCCACTTGTTTGAAAATATGGTTTAAAGAAGATGAAATGTTTTATGTTCAGCTCATGTTGGATTTCTTAGTTTATGGTTTACTTGAGAGTAACTTGAACTATAAGCACAGTCCTTATTTTTAGTCTCCTCTCTCCTAAATATCTCAGTCACTAAGATATGTATCATCCTATGAAGATGTATTTATTTGCATACCTCTGTGCATGTGAGCTTATTCACAAAATCTGTGGGCACCTGTAATAGCTGGATGTGTTAAAAATGATGGGAGTCTCCAGTATTCCTAACATGTGCATCACCTAGTTTGATTCAAACCAAACATCTACCTAAAATGAGAGAATGTCAGCCTTAAGAAGGTTAGTAAAACTTCAAAATGCAGGCTACATTATCAAATCCTACTTGTTATTTGCTTGAGACACACTTGATGCAATATATATTTACATTGCTCTTTGTGAAGGGCTGTTCTACACTCTTAGCCCTAAAATGATTAAATCCCTTTTCTAATATCTGCCCTAAATTTATTCACAGGGAGTTCATATCTATTTTTTTTTGTTTGCCAACTTTATTAATCAGCTAAAGAAATTTTTGCCTTATCATATTTGTCGTTTTAGAAGTTTGTTACATAAAGCTTATATTTCATTGAAATAATTTGTAGAATTAAATCTGTATTATCTTGCTACTTAAGAAGCACACAGATGCTTATTTTTAAGCAAATGATCAGTTAATTTTTTTTCAAAGTGAACAAACGTACTATTGTTACATAACTTGTAATAGTTACCAGGTGTGAAGGTAAATGCTTTGGATGCTGTTGTACTGGATCTTCCCTGTTATCAGGGAAGAGCATTGACAGAATTGCAAAATTCACCATTCATGGTAGGTTTGTTTTTTGCTGGGCAATACAAAGAATCAGATGGAACTGAGGCAGCCCCTGTTCAGGCTTTTATTTCTGTGGAATGCCTTTATAAATGTCTGTTTTCATAAATAAGGGTAAGACAGATCCGTGTTTGAAATGATACTTTGCCATTATGTGCCCCATAGCACAGTGAGGTCATGTGCTTGAAGGATGGGTACAAGTGTAAAGTGTAGCTAAGTGAGATTGATTTTGATTTGTTTTGTATTTAAAGATAACTTGTCAAGGAGATCCTCGCTGGAGAGAACCTGCCTAGAACGTCCCACCTCAGAGAGAGTTGGTTTAATCTTCCACGTTTTCTCCAGATATTGACATTTAGCAGCTAAAAAATGTGTACTGTCATGATAAATTTTTACTGTGCTCTTTATGTTTGGGAGTTTTCCTGTGCTTTTCTCCTTTGAAGAAAGGTCAATTCAGTGAACTTTTCTGAGCTGCTGCAGTGAACTCTGTTTGCAAACAATTGACCCACATGTTAGTACACTCTATTGCAGCAAGCTGGTAACATCTTCGATTTTCTTTTACCCCCTTGAATGTATAGTGCCAACTTATAATGCAGAATATTTCTTTCCTGACTTTGTCTTTCTGCTTCTAGTTTTGTTTCCCACACCCTAAAAACTTAACACCATTCACAGTTGTGAAGTTCACCTGCTGTTCTTTGTGCCTCAGTGTCATCTCTTCAGGTTTTCTTTGTGAGTGACTGAGGGTAGGAGCACGTTTTGTGTGTTTGAAGAGATGCTGTGCAATGAAATCTTACATTTTGGAAATGGTCAGTGTGGCCTGGTAATCACAGGGGGAACTTTTTGCTTCAGCAGTTCAAATGAAGACCACAATGGTGTGATTAAAGGCTGCCTCTGTTTGATGGTTGGTTATTTTTCTTGACCTCTCATTACAGCTGGCTTTCTAGTTTGTGTTCACAGAGGAACCTTAAGCTTTGGGCATTTCTAAAAAAAAAAAAGAAAAAAAAAATTTTCCTGTCATTTTGTGTTCTTGTATTGTGTGTAAATAAATAGTTTTGGCTGTCAGTTTTCCTGTTCATGAGCAATAAACTTGGGAATCAAAACAAATATTAAGATCAGCCATAACAGATACAGATGCAATAGATAAAGGCCAGGTTGGATGGGGCTTGGAGCAGCCTGGCCTGGTGGAAGGTGTCCCTGCCCACGGCAGGGGGTTGGAACGAGATGATCTTTAAGGTTCCTTCCTACCCAGACCATTGCATGCATTATTATTCTTATATTTGCAACTGAGAAAAGTGTGTTCTGGGCTTCTATAAAGCTTTCTGTGCTAAGGAAAGTCTGTTTGCTTAAGTCTGGCTCAGTTTCCCCCCCTCGCCCCTGATCTCCCCTCCTGGGTAAACCAGAATGAATTTGCAGTGAATTAAGGACCAAGTCAAACTGTTAATAAAATAAATACTGGGAATTAGACTTTTTTTTTTTTTGTGGTTTACCCAAAGTGTAGGTGGGTGTGCATTTTGTGTATTGTGGGTAAGGTGCTGAAAATAATCTTAAAGCTGATTGATTTGGTTTAAGAGGCTTTATATCATCAGTTCTTTGCTGTGAGCTGAGACTGAAAGAAAGGAAAAAGTCTAAGTTCTGATTCACACAGAAAACTGCATAATGGGGGAGGAAAGCTTAGAAGTAAACTAAAGCTTAGAAGGAAACTAAAATGCTTTTACAATGAAGTATAATAATGAATAGCTAAAGGATGTCAGATTATTATGTTACATTTGAAGTTTTTATTTTTGGACCATGAACCCTGAAAGCCCATTCATAAAATGCAAGTTTGAAGCTATGGTTCGTGAAGTGTTTTCACAGTTGGTCTGATTTCACAGCACAATTATCTTCTAATCTATATAAATACTGAGACTTAAGAAATAAGGAAGAAATGGGGAAGAAGTTATGAGGTCTCCTGGGTTATCTTTACTGAAATTTGAAATAGTAATTCCTTAGGAAAAACTGAAGCTCTGAATGATAAAGATTTGTAGGACATAGGGGATAAAGAGCCATAATGCAGATTGGAAAAAGGTTGCTTTGACAACTTGGGATGTGTTTAAAGAAATTTTGAAGAGTCAAATACTAGTAACCCCCCTGGAACTCAGCTGTGTGAAACAGGGGGAAGCCCACAAGATTCTTAAATAGTAAACTACTGCGTATTAGTGACCCCCTAAAAATTGTTTCCTTGATAACATCAGTATTTATTTAGCGGTTTCACTATTTTTTTTCTTGAAGCTGTCAGAGGAATTTCCCACTGTATGTGACTGCAGTGGCACGTGAGCACTTGGACCAGGAGTAGTAGTGCAGTAACTTTTTTTGTAGTGGGAGGTCAGAGCATGGAAAATAAATGTGTACTGAGTTCTTTGGCTCCTGGACCTCGTGGTAGGAGAACTTGCAGGGCTGGGGATCAGTGATCTGTGGGTGAGGCTGTGGTAGATGCTGCTTCCCCCTTGCTTGGAGTGTGCATGGGACTGTAGCTTAAGTTGTTCAGGAATGTGGTAATCTTGGGCTTCCTCTATCCTAAGCAAGGAGAGGCATCTCCAGAGGGCTAATCAGATCTTACATGACCCAGTTTCTCCCCAGTGCTGTAATTAAACTGCTCCTGTAAATACAGAGGGTGCCTGACTAGCAATAAAGTATAAACCCAAGTGCTTTGCACACAACTGAGGCATCACAGTGAGGAAATGAAGGCATGTTGGTAGAAACTTACCTGCTGTTTTAATATTCCCATTTTATTATGTTGGATTTCCTGACATAATGATGCACTTTCTCAGACCTTGTGGTTTTAATTTTTTTTTGCTGAAAGTACAGCTATTTAAATGTATCAGAACCCAGCTGAAAGCTTGTTGAAATTTGTCTGTATTTAAACAGATTTTAGATTAATTTGTTTTTCATAATCCTTCCTTTATTTTTGGTCACTTTTTAGGATATTTAGGACTGATCAGTTGTGACTTCCCTTGCGCTTAGAATTTATTTTTAGATCAAAGAGGCAGATAAACAGGTTTTGAATTTTGTTCTGTCACTTTTTTACCTGAACAAAGTAAGTCCTCAATCTCCAAAGACTGAAGTGAAGCCACTTCTTTGCAGGAGGTTGCAGCTACCAAAAATGTATTTCTCACATCCAGAAACTGTGCTTGCATGTGGTAGGTACAAGTTCAGTGGTGTCACTTTTTATTAGGCTTTGCTAACAAGCAGGTATTGTGGAATATTTAATGTTTCATTTAAATTAATGTATAGTAAAGCTAAATTTTTAAAACCCTTTGTGTGTGTTTCACATACATTTATTGAAGATTTTTTTAAAAAAGGTGTTACATTTATTTTTTAATTTATTTTTCCATAAAGGGAACTTCAGATCTTCTTTTAGTTGGGCTTTTTCCCCGGTGGGTTTAAATTGATGGTCAGGTTGATGGGGCTTCTCTAAATAAGTCAGAGCAACATGACACCTACTTTTGAAGCAATGCAATTTCTGTTTGTAAACCAAGATGTTGGCACTGGCAGGAAACTATTGTTAATTTTGAGCTGACAGGAGAGCTGTGGCAGGAAAATTGCCATCATTAATGTTATTGGAGGACCAGTCTTTTTGTATACACCCTTACTACTCCCTGAATGTGTCCTTTCTAGACCCTTGCACTTCACATTTATTCTGTCACGTTTGCAATGAAAATTAAGGTTGGATTATTTCCAAATTATTTACTTTATGACACCGTGTGTGTCCAAACCAGCAAGGATAATAGAAATATGGTTACGATACTAATTTATCTATATTTGATCATTCATTACATATTTCATTTGTTATAAACATTTTATGTAATTTTCTCTTTATACTATAAATTATATACTTACATAAAATACATGACAGTTCTTTTATTTATGAGTTTATATGGAGAGCCATCTTTTAAAATTTCTCTGCCTCTCAGTGTTCTGATGGATGGCCAGTAAGGAGGGATGAATTATTGTGAGTAATTGGCATACACAGGAGTACATGCCTGTGGCATGATAATATTCTCCCATTACAGGGTTTTTTAGTTAAATCTTAGTCTTTGGGCCTCTCTCTGTGCTCCTTTATGTAAAACATTGCACAATGATGCCTTTATGGTGGGTCTTTGGTGCTCCTGCAGCAGCAGAACAGTGTAACCTTGTTCTCTGGAGTGAGGATCAAGTATCCAGCACTATGGAAGCAATTCATATTTCTGGGATCCTATTCACCCTGTGATAAGTTGAGGGTGGCACTCAAGTACATTCCAAAGGAGGAAGGATGCAGAAATTCCCAACCAAAACAGAGATGAAAAGCAACAGTTATAGATGTAGATGTTTGGGTGGGCACCCCCTTCTCTGCCTAGGGCGCCGTGTAGACACAGAACGGTGTTTTGGTGACTGCAGGGAGGACTTTCCAGAGGCTGCAGTTCTGAGCTTCCTGGTGGTGGATAATAAATAGTTTTATTTGCTGTGGAATCAGAGAATTCACAAGGCAAATGAATGGGATGAAGGATTAGAAATGGACTGCAGAAGAACTTTCCCAACAGCAGTGTTAAGTGAGATGTTCAGAGGACTTTCCTTGCCTCTTGTGAGTCATGTTGACTCTCCCTTTCCGTATGAATAATTGGATAATATGCTCCACTGTGTAGGAAAAGTGAAGCTATTGCTGCTCACTGGAGCAAGTTCATCACAGATAAGAAAAAGAACTGAGCTGCAGCCTCATTTTGTTATGTTATTCATGTTCACATTCAAGAAACGAAACACCTGATTTACAAGATTTGTGGTTATTTTAAGCTAAATTGATTGTGTTTCAAGGAAAAGTACTCTGACATTCTTTATCCAGCTTCTGATAGGAAACAACTTCTTTGATTTGTAGCACAGACAGAAAATATTTGGGCTTGTTGCCAGAAGTGGGGTTATGCAAGTAATGTCAGCCAGATTACTGGCTCCATACTTGTTTAAATTTAAGATCTTTTCTTTACTTAAACTATCCAACCTGTTGTCCTTGAAGTGTTTAAAGGATGGTTGCAGATGTTTGTGTTAACCAAGTAGCTGCACTCACATGATATCCTGTCAATCATCCGATTATAAGGTTTGTTTAATCTCTCATTGCAAAAGACCCCCCCTATAATTAAGGTCTTTTAATTCCCAAAATTGTGTGGGAGACTGGCACTGGAATTTTTTCAAGGCTGTTGGTAAACCTGGACCTGTCCTGCTTGAAATTTCTGAAGCAAGCAGAAAGCTGTGTAGGACTCCCAGGCTGATTTGGGAACCTGGTGTGTTGTGTTTCTTTTTTTCTTTTTTTTTCTCCATCTTCCTTTTCCCCTGTTTTATTCTGTGGAATGTGATGGTCTCCGGAGTGGAAAGCTCACCAACACGCTGTGGAATCTCCAGTGCTTTTGGGCAGTGCAGTCATTAATCTAACAGATCTCTAACCTAAAAGGGCACTTTGTTTGAAAAAAGCACTTTGGTTTGCTATAGGAGAGCATTCCTGAATGCAGGCTTTCTGTTTTACCCTTGAAAAGCTCTTTGAAAACCTGCCTAATTCTGTGGTAGATGCTGAAAGGCTCACTCAGAGCTCCTTTGAGCAGGAGACAGAATTGCCAGAAGTTTTAGAGGCATAGGGAAATAAGTCTCTCACCAGAATATTCTGTTGCATTCAATAAAAAGCTTTTCCCTTCTCTTTTTTCTTTTTTTTTTTTTGGTAGTACTTTGTACAGCATTATATGAGAAGTTTTATTTTGTGAGGCTGCTGTACCTGAGTTGTCCAAAACACTGTGATGGCATAACCCAAACTCCAAATTGCCTGCCCTCCCCTAAAGTTGCTGTTGGAGGGGACACTTGTTGCTGCAGCTCTTGGTTCTTGGAGTGGTGCTGAGCTGCAGCCCTGCTTGTGTCCAGGCTGCTCCACAGCCCCTGCTTGTCTTGGGAGCCTCAGAACAGTTAAGTTCCAATTATTTTATATCTGGCTGCACAAACTAGACAAGCTTTTAGCTTCCTCTCCCCCCTGGTTACAGCATATTCCTGCAAGATGACTGAAGGATGTCAGGGTTGGTCTTGGAGAGCAGGAGAGACAAAATTAGGTCTATAGTTGGCTGTGAAAAAGTGAGGTACAAACTGCCAAGTGTCAATTTTGCTTTTTATTTCCTCCCCACTTCCTCCCCCCTCCCCCCACACTCTTTTTCTATGCCAGAAGCAGTGACAAAAATATTTGTAGATTTTACTTTAAGTATGTGGTAGGAAAGTTTTCTTTTTAGAGCAAAGGCTAATGAGTCACTTATAGTGATATTTCAATATTTATTTATTTCCTGTGCACTAAAACAAACTAAAAGAAATAATACTTATGTGAAACTCACTGTAAGGTTCTTGAGTGGGGTTTTTTTTTCCCTCTTTTTCTAATGCATCAGTCAGTAAGTGGAACATTAATTTTGGAGAAGTAGCTCCAGTTGTGTTTTTGTTTAATGGTGTATAATCAGAGGCCCTCCAGGATGATGTAGCAAGGCCCAGTTACTTGTGTTGTCCAGTGACACTGAACTGATCAAGGGTAAATCCCCTGCAGATGGGTGATGGTGGCATTTCTTTTTCTGTTCCTGTAGCATTGCTGTAGCACCAGTGGGAGTTCAAATAGTGGGTTGCAGTCCCTGACTGTGATATTTTGTGGAGTGATGCCATTCAGTGCCTCCTTGTCTGGACCATGGACAACTGTTGGCTGAAACTTGGCATGATTTTAAACTCCCTACTGCTACAGAGAGAGCAGGGAGAACTCCAGTCTTCCCTCTGCCAAAAGTGGGATTGTGTCATTAGGAGTCTACAATTGCTCTGTCTTTGCTCATGTAACAGGTAGGTAAGATGTTCTCCGTTGGGACAGGCTGATTGTCTTCAAGTGAAGCTCACTAAAGAAGTCTAAGATGCCTGGGTATTCCCACCATTTTTTCATTGATGAGGGAATACAAGAACTCTTTTCAGTAGTGGAACCCTGTATATGTTTTATGGGAAGCAGGATTGGATATGAAGCGGGAGGGATGTGCTTGTTACTAAATAGTTTTTGTTACTAAATCATTTTTAAGAGCAGAGGCAAAACAGATAACCATAAGGTAGCCACAGCCAGCCACTAAAGCAGGAAACGTCTCAAATATAACTCTGGCATTGACCTTAAGTAGTCACAGTTAACATGATGGTCATATCCAAGTGCTAAGCTTGGATTTTTAAAATACATTAGTTATAAAATCTGCTTTAACAGACTGCATTTGCTGAGTGAATGTCCAGGGAGAGCAGGAGGCAGAAGTCTGACAGTGAACAGTCTCCTATGAGAACACAACTGCAGTGAGCAAACAGACCCAGGGACACTTCCTTTTACAGGGGGGTGGATCTCTGCTGATCTGGGTGACCTGCACCTTCATTTCCTTCAGCTACTTTTGAAATTCTTCCCTCCCACGTGTCTCTTTGTAACAGCTTTTCATCACTAAGGTGGGCTGGGTTTGTGGGAATAGATGCCACTTTAGTGTTAGATTACCCTGTTACAAAGTACTCAAAAACTTGTTTTAAAAGTTTCACTTTTTCCTGCAGCACAGAAAGCCACACCATGTCCTGTTTGCTGCACAAACTACGCCTGCAAATACAGGGGCTTAATAAAAGTAGTGTGTTTTGCACTGGACTAATGAGGTTTGATGTTCTTCCTGGTGGTTGTGTACAGCTGCATTTTATTACTTGGATTAAATATCAGCATAGAAATGTTACATGCAGTGAAGGATTTAATCATGCTAACAAACAGCAAGGCATAGAATTTTCTAGCCTTTCTTTGCCTCAGGGAGGTACAAGATTATTATTAGTCTCATTCATATCCTCTTCAAAAAGAAGCCAAGTAAGAATTTAAATTAAAGGCAAAGTTTTTATTTTTCTTCCTGCTTTGAATTGAACACACATTCACTTTTATCAGTCTTTCCTTGATTAAACTAATGAATTTACTTTTACTTCAGAATTAACACATGTAAGATAGTAATAGTTTTGATTTTTGTTTAATATTGCAAAAAGAAAGAAAAAGTATTTTAATGACTAGTGTGGCTTTTGTGTGCTTGGGTTTGACAGAATATTTAATAGTATCCTTTAACTTGAAGATATATCTGTTGATTAGCACTACAGGCATGACCTAAATCCAGGAGATGTAAAATTGCTGCATGTTCTGTTTGAAATGCTGCCTGTGCAGGAAATGCTGCATATTGCTTGGAGAAAATCTTTTGCTGTCATTATAAATGTATAAATGTTTAATTTCTTTTGGGGACTTGTAGTATAAAACTTTTTTTCTCAGAATAATTTTCATTTGAAACTAAATCTGTATTAAGATTTGGACTGTCATATGAGGAAGACTGAGAAATTCTATGGGGTTTGTGCACTCACTGAGGTGAGGATCTTGTACTGACATCCTCTTTCTTCCTCCCGTTTAAAAAAACCCCAACAAACCTAATTTTATCAAATGTTTAAAATGGGCTTCCTAGATACAATTTTTTTTTTTTGAAAATGCCATTTGCTTTGTTGGTGCTTTTTTACCAGCCACTGTGCCTTACCAAGTGGCCTTTTGGCCTTTGAAGGGAGGGGTGTGAGGGAGAGGAGAAAGAAATGGAATTAGTTTGAGGATCCGTAATAGGAACCTGCGGTCCTACAGCTGCTCTTTGTCGTAACCTCTTTGTAACTTGCTTAACACAATCCTAAGCACACAGACCCAAAAGGCATGAAGTGCCTCAGTTGTATCTAAGGAGCTCTGTAGCCTGAGCTATTCTTTTTGATGAATCCCTACAGGTTAAATCTCTAAGAGCTTTTGGAACCCTTTGAACTGTTGCTAAGTTGTGTATTCTAGACACGTTTGTATGTCTAAATCTGATGGCACAGTTTTACAGAAAATACATGAGCAAAGACAAAGCAGTGCCCTTGTTTTGCTCGTGGAGGTGATAGGTATAAACCTCACACTTATTGAGAAGAAGAAAAATAAATGATACATCTATACATGCTTGCTTTTTTTTTATTATTTTTAGAAGAGTGCATCAAGACGTATTTGAACACAACCTTCTGCTACTGCTCTCCATTAGTGTCTGTTATCAGGAGGGTGGTAAAAGTGATCCACAGGGGCAGTTCCCTTGGCTTCCTCGTGGCTCTCAGGGAAACTCCCTGTCTGCCTTGTTATAATCTAGATCCACTTGCAGAAATTGCTGTAGCAAGAGTTGAGGGGATAAAACCTGCTGGGAATTGAGTAAGAAGGGCAACAGTAAGAGTGTTGTGCAATGTGTAGTTTTCTTTCACTGTGCTCTGCTGAATGTGGCCGTGTGTTTTTCTGTCTTCCCTTTCCCCCAGTTTCAGCATTTGTTTTTTTATTTTGGGTTCACAAATTTTTGCCCAGAACGGGCAGAATTAATTTCGTTGACCATTTATTGAAGTTCTCCATCTGAATTTAATGAACAGCTTTCTTGTATGTGTAAAGTATAAAGAAAAACAGACTTAAAAAAAATAGCTTTCTCTTCTCCAGCCTCTAGATCACGCTACTTTCTGCTCCCAGGAAGATGGCTTTTAAATGATGCTCAAATATCTACATCAGATTCTTTTGGAAACTGCAGCCAAACTTTCATGCCTTGAAATTGGTAGCAAACGTGCTAGAAATGAAGGAAAAAAATATTCCTAAGTGGAAGCACATTCTATTGGATTAAGTAGTTACAGACTCTGTAGGACCATTGGGAAGACTGTGAGGATATTCATTTATTTTTTTGGATACTTTGCAAAATGCAGAACCAAATGCAGTCATTTGTGAAAAATGAATGCCTTGAACAGTAAAGGGAGTTGTATGAGTAGTGCAAACATTTTTATAGGAGAGGCTACCAGAATTTCACCTATGAATTCTTGACACCATTAGGGTAATTTTTTCATGGTTCAAAGAATGATCTGTAGAAAATAATAAAGATAAGAATTTAAAGTTTCAGAGATTTATGGGGGGGTTAGTTATTGATCAGGAACTATACAGTTCTCCTCTTCCAGCTACAATAGATTGTTTAAAGCTTAATGAAAACTGTAGGCTTCAGTTCACAAATCGGAAAATTAATTTAAATGTTAGTGAGAAGGAATAGATAACCTAATTTATATCTGCTTTAGTAATAATTTGTATCATGATGTAGTGCCTGTCTTAAAACTCAGTACCTAATTCTTTTGAGATAACAATTTGAAGACCAGTTCTGACAGGAAAAGTCAGAGAGGAGTATTATAAACCAAAATATTTCTGTGGATAGTTAAGGTATTGCCAGAACTTAGCTGCCAGGTAGACTTTATCTGAATTTATTATTTTTTGCAAGAAATAAGCAGTTTTTACTGTGAAGACACTATGCAAATGTTCTTTATAATATGCTCTTCCTTCTATTTGATACTTAAATAATCTTCTCCCAGCTAATGTGCCTTACTTGTGTTTCCTTAATCCTTTAATCTATTCTTGAAAACTTTTATCCTGCATATAAAATAGTTGTTCCTGATGAGAAAAATCTTCTTCGTTTTCTGAGCCTCTTTGCTAAGATGGGAGGGAGGGTGAAGCAGTCGTGCCATGTGTGGTTCCTGAAACTGCTGCTCTCAGAGCAAACATTCCAGTGGGTCGTTAGGAGCAGCTTCCCTGGCTCTTGGTGGCACTGGAGGTTTTATAGCCCCTGTTAAGGACGATCCTGCTGACTCGGACTTGCCAAAACACCATCTGGGCTTTACAGCGTGGAAAGGAGTGTCCAAAGAGCAAACAGACCCTGCTCTTGTAAATCCCCTTCTCCTGCCTCTAACCTCAGACTTTGCTCTCTTGCAGAGTTAGAGGGAGCAGAATGAGTGTTTTGTGTAGAGAATTTGAGGCTTGATCCCACTTCCATTAGAGCAGGTAAAGCAGGACTGGATCTCGGTCAGTACCTTCCCGGCCAGTTTGTTCTGGGCTCTCCATTCCTGTGAGTGTCAGGCCTGTAAGCTTGGTATCCTCCCCATGTTTGGAGTCCAGCAAGTGGGGAAAAGGACACAATGCTGGCTCTGGGGAGCTCAAGGGAGGATGATGAAGCCAAACCCGCCCAGGTTTCTGCAGAGATGTGAGGAGGAATCTGCGTGTGGAATATCTGAATTCCAGACAGCTCATGTTGATGTGAGGTGGAAAAAGAACGGTGACAGTTACTCTGCATCTCAGCTCAGGTGTGTGCAGGGCTGTTGTTCCTAGGAATGGAAGCCCTCAAGCCATTGTAGTGGGTTGGGGTTTTTTCTATTAGTAGCTTGTACATCTTTCTTTCTGTAAATGAGGGCACACAAGCAGGAGCATTTTGGGAAGCTGCAATGCTGCCTGGGAATACCCTGAGGGTTCTTGATGGCTTTTTAATAGCCTAGACAGAATGCCATGAATATATAAACATTACAGATTAGAACAAGAGAGGGAAAGAGAAAATATTAAGTCTTCCTCAAATTTTGATCTCCCCCACCCCTGAGTGTCATTTGACAAATACTCACTGAGCCATACTTCTGCAGCATCTTTTGTGCTGTAAATATGTTACCTCCTGGCAATATGTTTCACAAAAAAGAACTGCTTCCAAAGATCAATTAATTATAATTATGTTAATGGAAGCATTTTTATTCTGAATTGTGGTAGCTGGCTAATCAGGATGCAGGTCATATTTTTTTATTATGGTTAGGAGAGATCATGGTGATCCATAAAATCCCATCCTGGTTAACTGCCCCTGCTCATAGCAATGTATTTCCTTGGGTTGATAACGTGCATGATTTCTGTATTCCCTGCAATTTTGAAGTTAAGGAAGAAAAGCAAAAATCCAAGACCATCATCGAGCACATATTGCTGAGCAAGCTCGGTCTCGAAGATGAAAAATGCTTGGCAGCAATCTGTTCTATGCACTGGATATGTAAGGCTGCTTTTCTCCTCAAACAGAATCGACTGACATGGTTACACTGAATCCGTGACACAGTTTCTTTGTGGTTCACTTTGTTTGTTTGTGTCAGCACTGCTGTGAACTTCCCGTGGGTGTGACTGTCCCTGCCCACCGGGTGTCTTGTCAGGATGTGGTCTGAGAGGTGGCACTTGCAGTGACAGATGGTATGGAAGCATCAGTTGGTTCAGTATCACTCAGACATAACAGTGAACTATAACCAAGTTATGATTCATGAGTAACAGATGAAATGACATGATTTAACTAGTTAGTGCGTTTTATTTCTCAATAATGGTATTGCCGCTGCTCTAAAGCAGGTTTAGTGTTATTGTCTTGGTGTACAGATTGATTTGGGGAAAGACAAACAGCAGCCACAAAGCTTGCTGTGTGATTCCTCGAAGTTTGAGTGATTTGTTTATTTGTTTATATGCCCGTGTCAGACCTGCACCATTTTCTCTCTGTTTCACACAGAATATTTAGTTAAGTGGTTTACATTTTCCTAAATGAATTTTAAGGCTTTGGTTTTTTTTCGGTTTCTTTCTGTGTGCCAATTGTCACAACAAAGAAGAGAGTGCATACCAGCTCTGGAGGTGATTTCATGTTGAGGAAGGCAGGTGTGTGTGAAAATGATTTCTAGTCCTGAAGTTCTTTGTGTGTCTCTCTTTTAAAAGCTCAGAGCAGCTTCAGCTGTTTAAAACCCCCCTGCCTCTGGTGGAGGGAGAGATCCTTGTGATCATAGGGATGGAAGCCTTTCCAGTGGCTATTCTGCAAACTTTAGTAGGGACTGGTTTTGTATTCTGACCACAGTCCACTGGACCTGCAAATCATCTGAAAGAGTCCTTTTCCAGTTAGTCATCTTTGTTACCAGCAGGACAAGGGATAGTTTGGAAGAAAAGGGAATAGGTCCTGAAGTGCCCATCCTCTCCTTGTTCCAGCACTTGAGAACATTGCTGTAGAAATGAGATAATCAAGTTCAGTTAAAGATCAGTTCTGGGACCTTCACTCTTGCTTTGGAAGGCCAAGTGGATGTTGTTACTGAAGATTTTATTCAACCTTACTCTTTTTTTTCCCCCTTGTTCCTCCTATCCATAATGTTTATATAAGGACCATCAAGAGTTTAGTAGTTCTGTAAAGGTAGTTGTGTTCTGTGATCCATAAACCTAGAAGGCAGTTTTTCAGAGGAAATTTGCAATGTAATGCAGCTGCAAGTAATGCTGTTCCTTCAGGTTTGTGTCTTTGACTTGAGAACAGGTTGTTCGATTGCCCAACTAACTAAAGAACAAACACATCGTGGCAAGATAATTGTGGAACAGTTTTTACAGCAGCAGTTTTGAGCACTGGATTATTAAGTAAAGGACCTCCAGGTAAACTTTACTGCACAACCCTGCATTCTACATCTTATTTAAGAGTTCTGCAATTATATAGCTGTTCTAGAAAGTTCTGTTCGTAGTAATCTTCTCCGTGCCTCTCTGTCTATAGAGTCATTTGTCTTAAACCTGGAATTTAAGTTTAGGTCCAGGACTTAGAAATTATTCTTCACACAGCAAGTTGAGAGTTCTGTTTCTTTGCTGTGAAGAATCCTTTTTCAGGAAGGACAAGTTGCAGTTGCACAGTATGCCTACAGGCTTCCTACTGGGTGGACACCTGAATGTTTGCAGGGTGGGAGAAGGAACTGGACAGCTTGGCAGAGAGAATGATTTTACTTGTCTTTGTTCTGCCAAACCAAATACAATAGGACTTAGGGTTGCTCTTACTTCTGGCAGAGATGGATTTATGGGCAGGCTGTAAACGAGACTGACATAACAGAAGTGGTTTGTTGTGCCTGTGCTCTGTGTTTGAAGGGACTGACATGGATGTGGATAAATATGCCAGCAAATATAAAATCTGAAATGCTTGTGATGAGCAGCTGGGAATGGAAAGAGGTGACCTCTCGTCCCCCCACCCCCCATCTCACACTTAAGCAATGGGAACAGAAGGTCTAAAGGCCAGAGAATGTGGCCTGTGGTTTGTTTAAATGTTATGGTTTTCAGAACATGTAGTTAGCTTCCTAAATCAATCTCTCTGTGTGTGCAAGGCCTCACAGTGCTGTGTAGGAATTTGGTTTTCCAGATTGCTCACAGAGCCCCTTCAGGGCTGACAGTTATTTAAGGTGATCACATAAAACATGATTCCTCAGGATTTATTTTTTTTTTTGTTATCTCTGCAGAGGTTTTGGCAAAAGGCACTTATGAAGGGCCTTTGTACATCTTCCAGATGGCATTAAAAATGTTGGGGGGGCACACAGTGCAATCTGTCTGCCTAAAATTACCTGACAGAAGTAATCACAATGGCTTTGCTGAAATAGTTCTCTGGGCCTCTGGTGGTGGGAGAGAGAATGTCTGAAATACTCCCAGGATTTCCAGCCTCCCGGTGTGTGAGAATTCCCTTCACGTACAGGGATGTCAGAGGTTTGTGTTCAAGGGGGGAAGAGAAGGAACTCAATGCCTGTTTCTAGCAGGAGCTTGCTTGTGCCTGATGGAGTTTTTGCAGGCTGGATTTAATTTCAGTCCTGTTGGTGGGTCTGACGTTGGCTCTGCGCTGCACCGGAGTCTTTCTTTGAGCATTTCGTGGAATTCCGTGAATTGAGACAGACTCGAAAGGAGGATGCAGCCACTTCTTACTTACTGAGCCCAGGGGAGCTTCATCTGTCAGCAGTCACTGCAAGTGGGTGTTTTTTTTCTGTAGCTACTTTGTGGCGTAATTACTTTATTACTTGAAACTTTATTTAGAGGCATCACTATGCGTTCTCTGTGGTAAATAATTTTAAAATGCTCTGTAGAAACACATTCAGGACTGCTGGCAGTTTCTTGCCTCCTTGTGCTGAAGTCACTTTAAATCCATCACCCCAGCCTGTAGAGTCGTCAGGCAGAAATCTTCCTGTGAAGGTGGATGAGTTGTTCCTGCATCAGTTTTGCTTGGGCATACTGAGGACAGCCATGTAATGAGGTGTAGTAATGAAACCTGTTGGAATTCTAGAGGAGCACCCAGTCCCTTTGATCTTGCTGCCGAGCAATGATTCAAGTGCTACAGATTGTAAAGGATCTGGTGTCGCCAGCAAGACGGAGAACAGATGCTGCTAAGAAAGGTAAGAGCAGCACTGGGATGTATTCAGTGCTCTGAGCAATTTGCTGTAAATCAGAAATATTCTGGAGTTTGGCTGTAGTTAAATTAACTGTGTACTTGGTACTTAAAAATGCTCTTTGTTGTGGCATGTACAGCTGCCATAATTTGGCTTAGAACTATATTAAGCCTAATGATTATCGTTCCTGCAACTGCAGCTTTCCCAAAGAGAATCCTGGTGACTCTCGTTATGTGAAGATTGAGTTTGTCAGCATCTGTGACTGCTGCTGTTGTTGTTGCTGCTGTTGTTCTAAAGATCTTTTCCTTTTTTTTTTTTTGTAGTAAAAACATTTTTGTTGTCTGGAGAGCTCAGGTTGTGAAAATAGCAACGGTATTCTGTGTAATCCCATCAGAACAGTTTTTAGAGTCTTAATGCTCTAAATGAGAATAAGAGCAAAAATAGGCTTCTTTACTGCTTATGGAAATGAGAGACTGGAAGGACACAGCTGCACTGCTGGTTAGGTTTTACAATTAGATTATTTCTAGATTACAACTAACTTCAAAATCTGAAATGCCTCCTGCAAGTGTACAAAACATTACTTGAAATACTCAATTACTGCTTGAAATTAATCGATGGTAAATGCTGTTCTTGTTTACTTCAGTGTGTTGAACACTTTTATTTTGCCAAAGTAGTGCCATCCTTTGTGGTATCTGGCACACTTATCTAATTAGGAACTGATTAAACACTTCTTTCTTTTGTACTTTTACATCTTAATCATTTGCAACTGCTGAATAAATGGTTCATAGAGGAACTAAATTATTTGTAGAGATGTCTTAAAAATTTCATTCCTTTCTTGCTAAAATTAATTTTCTAGGGCCACTTTTTTTTGTATTGAATAGGTCATGAATAATTTAGGATCTACAGCATCTGTGTCTGCCTGTTACAGTGTCACTGTTCTGTTCTGCCCTTACATGTAATGTGTGCTAAAGGCAAGTACCTTTATTTTAAATCACTCCTCTAATAACATCAGGCTCTTCTAATTTTAATGAGTCAGTTAATGGAACACCTCTGTAAGGAGACAAAAGGTAGAACTGGGCTCAGCTGTTACCTTCTTGTTCTGGAAAAAAAAGGGCAAACTTCCTAATTATTTCCTTAGATTTTGCAGTGATTGGTTGAACATCCCCCCCAACAGTTGTATAATTTCATCACAGGGAATTACTCCACTTCAGTGCTGTTCACTGTTCATTTTTTGATTTGTGCTTCCACTCCACTGGTTCCAGAGAGGAATGAAGGGGCAGGAGTTCTGCTTCTCTGTTCTCCATGTAGCTCCCCAGTCAGGAAGCATTTTTGTAGGAGTACTGTAAGAACTGGGTTGAAAAGATGAGTATTTTTTATTTTTTTGGTGTTATTTATAGGAACAGATGCAGTAGAATTGGAAGGGAAAGCCTTGAAAAACATGAGGAAATGCTCTTTTTCTCAGTTCTAAAGCTTTGAGGTTTTTTTTCTCTCCATTTGTTTTACTCCCTTGTTAAAAGACATTAATTTTGGGTCATTGTTTGGGTGGTATTCTCAAGCTGCTCCTATCTGAGCTAATTAGATGTCAGCTCTTACAGGACTGAGTAGTGCATTTTGACAAGCAATGCTAAGATCTTAACATTAAAAAAATTCAAACATTCCCAAGAAAACATTTACAAAAGATGCAAAATGCTGCCAGACTTGTGTGATGAATACTGTAATTTGGGTAGGCATTATTATTTTTTTTGCTTCCCAGCATGCAACATCAGGCATCTGTTGTACGTGCAGGGCTGTATTCTGCAGAACTGACTCATTCTCATTGTTTTCAGTAAATGGAAAAATGTGTTTGTAGAGGAGGAGTTGCTGGGAAGCCCCCTGTGAATGCAGGTGAATCCATTGAGACGTGGGGGATGATGTGGGGAGGGTTCACCAATGTGCCTTCAAACTGGAGTTACTAAACAGTGAAGGCTTAAACTCCCACTCCTCAGGTGCATCCTCTTCTTCCCCTTTAAAAAAGTGTTTATCAATTTACTGGGAGACAAATGTTGCAAAGGAACACAATGTATTGATGGGGTGTTTAATATGCAGTACCAAGTTTAAAACTTCTTTATTAAGACTGAATGTCCTAAGCATATAACTGGTTTTATAAATAGTATATAAGGTTGTGGGGGAAAGGACTCCTCTGGCCTCCAGTTTTCCCAAGATATATTTTCAGACTGAGACCTAGAACAGGGTGAAGAGCCAAGAGAGTGTCTCTTTGCATCCATCATTTGACACCAGAAGCTTGTTACAAGGTCTGTGGTAAGAAGAGCTACTGTGGAGAAGAAAATTCAATCCTTGCAGAAGAAATTCCTGCGAAATGGAGTTTAAAAGAACCCATTACTAACATTTCATGGATTAAAATGTGGATTTAATGGGATAATTGAGCAGCCTGCCAGACGTGCCGAGTCTAATTTTGCTTTTTACAGGCCAGAGTTTTTTTCATTGTGGCCGTGACCTCTGCCACCAGTTAAATTAAATTTAATTTTCTGTATCATAAGAGGGTGATAAATAGGTGGTTTACAAGACTAAATCCTGCAAAGAGTGAGGCAGTGTGAGCATGAGTGGCCACCTCCTCTCCCAGTGCAAGTCCTGTGGTGCTGGTTTTGTCTTCACTCTTTGGCTGTTGAGGCTGACAGCAGAAAATCCTTTGGTAGCTTCGGGGTCTTCCTTAGTGATACAAGTGCAGGGAGCTGAACAGTAAGTTTAGAATGTCTCACTTTTCCATCCTGTTTTTTAATCTTCTGCTGTTTAAAAATTGAATTGTTTGAACTTTAAGGAAAAAGGGCCCTATAACTGTGTTCCATAGTCTTCCAATGGCAGCGAAGCTGAGAGTGTAGAGTTTTTTGTCTGCTTTTTATGGGTTTTGTTTTTTGGGAAAACCAGACCTTACCATATTTAGATAATACCAGGTCAGTTTAAAAAATGCCTCTAGTGCACTTATTGTCAAAGGGGTAACACTTTACATGCTCTGAGTCTGAAGGTGAACATGAAGTCGTAAAGAAATTTTGAAGAGGTTGCCATTATTTTATTTCACAATACTTGAATTTCTTTTAATGAATTATGAAAGTCTGTCTTCTTTGGATAAAATTCTAACTTATGCCAGTATAAAATTCTCTTGATAAGCATTCTAATTCAAAGCCAGACATTCTACAGGAGCTGAAAGCTTTCTGAATTTTAAAAAATAGTTCAAATGTTCCTTCTCCTAGAGAAGTCCATGTAGAGCACAAATCTATTATTTATTTTCTTTTTTTCATCCCTAAAATCCTGGTTGAAATCCAAGTTGTTTAAAATTAAAGAAATACTCATATTTACTTCTTTCCTCCCTCCCTCCTCTTACAGATGGTCACAGCAGAACTTAATTGGCAACATCACCTTGATGTTAGGATATAAAAAGAGATGTTGTATTAAAATACTTCTACCAGATGGGATAACTACATTGAAATCACAGAAATAAAAAGGGATGCAGTGTTTCAATGTGAGAGAAAGATGCCTGTAGAGAAACCTTTGGTTGGGTACTTTTTTTATGGATTGCAAGAGGAGGCACATGTTTGGTCACTGCAGTACTTGGGCCTACGAGGTGTGTAAAGGTTGGGCCAGCCAAGGATAACCAGGTTTTAACTCTCCAGCAATACATAATCTGCATTAACAAATCCAGTTGCTGATGCAGTTCCCACTTGGGAAGGTACTGCCTGGATCCCCGGTGGTGGAACCCTGGGTTTTGGACTTAGACTTGCCAAGAAATGGACAGTCTTTTTTGGCTTATTTCTTTTGGCATGGACTAAGCTGATTAATTGCAAGATGGAGAAAATAAAATCAAGGCCCCACATCAAGCAGCCTTGGTGTTTTCTTGTTCCCTTTGGTGAAAGTAGAGGAAAGGTATAATCAAATGCTTTCTCTTGAGGCAACTATGTCAGAAACTCTCTTCAGTCTCTTAATTTTTCTATTTGTTACAAGCTCTTGCACAGGAGGCTGAGAATTTGCCTTTTATGGGAGGTTCCAGGGTTACCTAAATTTCTTTTTCATTTCTTCATATAATACTGTTATAATCCAGGTGGAGTATTTGAACTGATAAAAGCTGGATTAGAAGTAAGGGTTTTTGTAGACCTATCCTCAAATTACTTTTCTTAAAGGTAGCCTGGACAGAAGAGCCAGGTTAATAAAAATTAACAAGTTCTTCAGTGAGCTGCCAGCAGGGAGGTTGGGTTCTTTTTTCCATTTAATATGAAATTCTGCCCACAGCAGGCAAGATAATGTATTGTATTCTGCAGCTCCTCAGTACATGTACAGCTTCAATTCATTATTTACCATGGCTCAGTTTCTACCAATGGGACAGAATTTAACTGTGTTTCAACAGGTTCTTCTGACATTTGTACTAAAGTTTCAGCTGTGTTTTCACCAATAATTAATGCCAGCAGAAATGACTCCTCCTGCCTTGTTCTGCTCACTTTGTCTCCTCATCCCAGTTCAAATCCCCAGAGAGCTTCACGAGCCTTTGTGCAGCCATGTAGTGATTTGGGTTGGGAAGCTGTACCTCTAGTTCTTGTTGAGTTCCCAGAATCCTGATTAACTAATGCAGTTGCTGCTGCACTTCCACAAAGGTTTATGTCAGCTCCAAGGAGCCAGCAGTAGGATGTGAGTGAATCCATGGGGACAACTTTCCTTCAGTGGTGCTGATGCTGGTGGGAAGTGCTGCTGGGACTTCCTTCTGCAGGAGTGTGAGGGATTCACCTCAGGATGATCCAGACACGAGCAAGTAATAATACAGTTGGGTCCCTGTAAAACTGGGCACACAGGGTGGTGTTTTTACCTAAAATACTCTTATTTCTGTGGCTGGCATTTGCTCTCTCTCACTTTAAGTAGTTAATACCTTTCATGGGGTGTACACACATTGTGGCTTTTCTGTTGCATTTCTTATCCTGACATTTTATTGCCTTTTTTACTTTATTTGAAATTTTATTTTTCCCATTTGTGTGACGGCAGCTGCAGTGATTAGGAAAGGTGGTGGTGCTGCTTTGCCATATGTAGCTGTTAATGACTTACTTAAGTGCCTGTTTATTTGGTTATTAGGTAGGTGGCATCATTTAACAGAGTACGTAGATGTTGTATCTTGGGAATTGATCTGTGGCATAACAAAATTAATACAGACAGCTTGAATTCATTTAGCTATAGAGGAACTACAGGAAAATGAAGTATTGCATGTTCTCCTTTTATGCAACAATGTTAGTCACCTGAAATGAGCCAGTTACAAGCAGGTAAGCACAGGAAAGGCAACTCATCTCCAGCTCCAGACCGTGATTTGTTATTCCAATAAGTGTTGGGGTTTTTTGGGAAGGTGTGACCCTAAACCTGTGAATCATCAAGTGTAATATTCTCAATAATCTTGGAATACCATTTTAGCTTTCTTACTTGTAGCACCTGGGAAATGTGGGAGCTTAACATAAAATATTCCTGTAACAGTAGTTTTGAAAAAGAAGAGTAAGGAACAGTGCAGGGAAAAGCACAACAGGTTCACAGTGATGCTTCTGCTAGATGGGACAGAGATTCATTTTGGTATAAATCTGCTCAGCTGTGTCTGCATCCATGAAGCTGATCTGACTTGCTGTGTGTGGTGTGGGATTTTTTGTGTTGTCTTTTTTTTTTTTCCCTGTAAACATGCACTGTAGTTGTTGTTTTCAGTCCGTGCAAGGACAGTCAAATGTAAAGTAAAAGTGATCTGCAAACCCCGGCCTGGTTTCACCACAACCCGAGGAACCTGGCAGCTGGGTGGAAGCAAGGTGACTTTACTGGGTTCCTTGAAAAAAGAGGACAGTTAGGGATTAATTCAAGTTTTTGCTGAACATTTGAGAAGGTTATGGTTACGTGGGTTTGACCTTGAGCTGGTGGATGAGTAGATTTGGCTTTCTGGTTTCAGTGACTGCAGCCGAGACAAGGATTCTGTTTTGCCCGGGGCATTTGCCCACTGTGTTTGCAATAGAGCCAGATCTGAACGTGGCAAAAAGATGTGTGTCCTGTGCCTTTCCTTCTGTAGCAGCTCTTGTACTTCTCCACTGTGTGAATTTTACAGCTGGCAGCCCAGACACTGTAGTTTTGGTTGGGAGACTTTTGGGAAAAGGCCAAGAAGCTCTGTCTGAAGGACCTAGAAAAACAAACCTCATTCTGTGTCTTGCATTTTTGTGGTTCAGGTGCACATATTTTTCTGACTTAGGTTTTGGGGAGATGGCAATTGTGCCTATGCTATTTGCAAGCACGTGCAACTTTTTTCTTCTTGTTGACCCTCAAAGTGTAATGCTGATGTTATTTGACACAACAAAGTACATTCCTTTTCTTTAAGAAAAACTTGTGCCTTTGAGATGTGCACATTTAAGGAATGAGGGATCATCTGATTTTTTTTTTTTAAGCCTTAAATTGTTAAGTTTCCAGTATTTTATCCTCATACTTATGAAATTTGGAATTTAATGTTAAATTCGAATGCTAGTCTCCGTGTTTTGGTTGTGAAGTCGTGAAGCTTGTACAGAATTTATTTAATACAGCTTGAAAAGGTGATGGTTTTGCTTGTTAAATTGGACTGGATAGGATATTAAGCAAGAGTGTGGAGATCAATGCTAATAAGTTTATATGTTTCTTTTCAACTACTTAAAATGTGGTGAATATTTCCAATTGACAGGGTCCCAGCTGGACATTGTCTACAACAGATAATTAGAGCACTCGGGTGGCTTAGCCAGTGCTTTGGTGTATAGTGGCATTTCACAACTTCCCTGGATATCTTAGCTGGCTTCTCCAAGCATTTTTGTCCTGTTGAGCTTCTAGATCTTTTGGTATAGCTTGTAAGGAAAACATCCAGACTTCTCCAATCAGCTAACACAGCCAAGTTTTTTAGTTAATCCTGTCTAACAGCAAATAAAAATATTGGTTTCTTGGTGGATTAGATTCCCCTGTTTCATCCTTCTGGTTGTAAGTCCAGGCAGTTTCTTCTAAAGGAAATTATCTGTCAGCATTAGTATTAAACTATCCATAAAAATGTTAATTTGAACCAAATTCCAGATCAAACAGAAAACTTAATTCATGTCAGTTAATTAAATTCTTGGTGGAAATGAGAAAATAAGTACACAGATGCCTGAGACTGCTGCTGTCTCTTTGCTAATAAAGCAGCTAACGAAGCATTTTTAGCTGTACCTGGAGGGGGCAGGTCCTTGGTGGGAATGATTTCCTCAAGGAACAAATCCTACTACCTTCTGCATCGTGTCCCAGGTGATGCAGGTTTTTTTCCTACTGTTGTTTTCTGTAGCATTATTACATGGCAACACACTCAAACAAAGAAAAGGATTAGATGTGCAGACACTTGACTGCAGATGCTTCTCTCTGGGAGAAGAGCCCAGAACCAGTGTCAGGGCTGTGGTGATGAAGGGGATATCAATTTTGGAACCTGCCAGCCACGAGGGCTCCATGTGTGCATGTGGGCTGTGGTGTAAAATGGGTCTGGGCTGAGTGGCCTCAGCTCCTGTGAAGACTTTTGGAAGTTTTGTAGCTTTAAAGCCAGGTATCATCTTGGTTCACACAGCTGACTCAGCCACATGTCCTTGGGCAGTGAAAGTTGTGTGCAGTAGTTGATATTTCTCTCTGTGTGTGGTGGTTGGTTTTGTTGTTTGTTTGGTTTGGTTTTTTTGCAAACAGTAATTTTTTGTGTGGCACTGCTGTGCTTTCAGCACCTTATCACAATCCAGATGCTCCATTTCTGTGGCACATTAGCAGCCTTTTTGGGACTATTATAGTGTAATGCAGATATTAATGAAGTGTAAGTGGGACTGGAATGAAATCTCTTGATTTCCTCTTGGTTTAATTCATCATTGAAAAATAGGTTTCTACTTAAGAGTCTAAAAATCAAATGTCTTTTTCTCAGCATTCCTGTTAACAGTGGTGTAAGTGATGGCTGTGCCTTCCTCTCCTTCCACCAGTGCAGGCACCAGTCCTATCCAAATGGGAATGTTCAAATGGAACCTTTCTGCCCTTTGTTTTTCTAGAAGCAAGTGGCAAAGGCCTGTGAGCTGTGGGTAAATCAGGTTGCACAAAACTTTCTGCATTTATTGACTGGCAAATATTTTTATTCCCTGGAAACTGAAGGAGGAAAATGGTTGTTTTTTCTTTTCCTTGTTTTTAGATGAGACATTTTTCTTTTGAGATTTAGCTAATATACCAGGCAAGACAAATGTGCAAACATTTGGAGGGGAACACAACTGTGAATAGGCAGGTTTTACCATATCTGCTGGTCTATACTATGTGCTAGTTTTTCCTCCAAAATATTTTGACTAAAGGCACTCTCCAGTCCATTTCTTATCTCCCATGAGTCAGGAGTATCTTGCAGAGGTTAAGGCTAAGCTTCAGGCTTGTTTTTTTAGAAATAGATCCTTCAAAATTCTAATTTTTATTAATTTTGGTTCACTGATTCCCATCACAGAATGCAAGTGCAGCTTTTGTTGCTAAACCTCGTTTTTGAGTGGGAAATAGCAATAGTCTGAAGGACATGGTTATAGTGCAGTTCACAGGTCTCAACTGGAATGTGAGAAGTTGCCTTGATCTGAGACTTCCTCTTGCTGATAGAAAAGGAAATAGTGTTTGTGCTAATGAAGGGACTTCAGTAACTTGAATATGCTGTGATCTTTCCTAGAGAAATATTTTCTGTTTCATTTAAAGTCACGTTGTTTGGATTAGTGGAACAATTCTTCCATCACTTTCAAGTGCTGGGTGTTTCTGGGATGCTTCCAGGGCTCCCCAGTGTGCTCTTTACTGCTGAGCTCAGGCGTTGCACTTTGCTGTGTGGTGGATAAATGGCTGCACTGTTGCTCTGTGCCCGAATTTTTCTCCTTCTATAAAGAAAAAACCTGACTAATCCTTTCCTTTTTCTGACGACAGCTGTACATTGAAAGGACTTCAACACGTTTTGCAAAATTTCCCCATCTATGCTGCAGCTGCACCAAGTCTTGAAGCCACTATGTCACATCACTGGGTAAAAGAAAATGTTGTGTTCAGACTGTGGTGTGGAGCACACCCTGCACAAGTCAGAGACACACAGATCAATAAAAATGTTTTTGTCAATTTTCTGCTGTAAATTAGTACCCTCGTTAGGTTTTAAAATATGTGGGATGAGTGCTACTCTAGAGCTTGCCAAATCTGTAGATGAAAGAGAAAATAAGCTACACAGACTCCAATTCCCATTACTATTTAGTTTATAGGCATTTGAATGACCTTCTAATCTGTGCAGTGATAATTGCCTGTTTTACATAATGTGTAAAGCTTCACAGAAGACTATTTGTAGTGATGGAACATGTATTAAAAATCATTGTCTGGTAACTAATAAGAATGTAAAGCCATTCTATAAATAGTGCAGATAAGCTCTGAAGGGAAGAATGAGCAAACACATTTAACACAAATCAAAGGATGACTGCACTGAGGCCCAGGCTGTGCCTTTCACCCAGGGAGATGTGTGGCAAGGAGTGTGGCACTGCAGGAGAGAGGAAAGCTGGGAGTCCAACATCCCTCTGTGTTTGGGCAGTTCTTCCAGGTCTAGCTCAAACCTCAGCCTTATTCTTCGGGCACAACATAACTTGGAGGTAGGAGTGTGTCTCACAGATAGTTGAACCTGGAGGGATTCCAGTTTTGCATGCTTCCAAGTCACTTCCCAGCACAAACTGGAGAACAGTAAATAGAGATGATCTGGAGCTTTGCTCCAAAGCGCTCTTCCAATTTAGACTAAAATGCTATTTAGAGAATTGCATGGAACATCAGCAGTCTTTTCCCCCAGATTTGTGATCTGGACATTGGATAGAATATCCTAATGAGGCTTTTCTTGGGAATAAGTGGAATTTCTGGTAGGGTTGATATGTCAGGGGCGGAAAGGGGATCAAGAGATTATTCATGAATGTATTGAAGACTGACATTTATGACCTGGGTTTGTATATGCTCTGCCTCTTGAGATTAAATGCTGAATTAATGGGAAGGTTTCTCTCTGGCCCCTGTATTGGGCTTCCATGGCAAGGTTTTGGTAGCCAGGGCTGCAGACCTGGCCTGTGTCAGAACAGGTCAGGGGCTGTCTCCTGTGCTGGACACAGCCAGATCCAGCCTGCTCCAGAACAGACCCATCCTTGGCCAAAGCTGAGCTCATCAGTGAAGCTGGTGGCACCTCCTGGGATAAGATATTTAAGCAAGGATAAAAACCACAGCGCAGCAGTTGTGAGAGAGGAGAACAAGAAAAATGTGTGGGAATCAACTCTGCAGACCCCAAGGTCAGTGAAGGAGGAGGAGGAGGTGCTCCAGGCCCCAGAGCAGAGATTCTTTGGCAGCCTTTGGAGAAGACCATGGTGAGGCAGCTGTCCCCCTGCAGAACATGGAGGGAGCAGAGATCCACCAGGAGCCTGTGGAGTCCCCCCTGCTGAGCAGATGGATGTGCCCTGAAGGGAGCTGCAGCCTGTGGAGAGCCCATGCTGGAGCAGCTCCTGGTCCCCGCAGAGGAGCCCACACAGGAGCAGGTTTTCTTGAACAGCAGCTGGTGGGAAGGGCCCACACTGGAACAGTCTGTGAAGGACTTTGTCCTGTGGGAGGGACCCCATGCTGGAGCAGGGGGAGAACGTGAGGAGGAAGGAACAGCAAAGACCAGTTGCTATGGACTGACTGCAAGTCCCATTCCCCATCCCCCTGTGCCAGGGTGGGGAGAACACAGAAGGATTGGGATCAAAGGAATGAAGTTGAGCCTGGGAAGAATGCTGTGTTTCTCCCCATCTTATACTATTTTTAGCTGCCAGTAAATTAATTTCCCCAAGCCAAGTCTGTTTTGCTTATGAGGGTGATTGGTAAGTGAACTCCCTGTCTATTTTGATCCATGAGCTTTTCTTTTTCCCTCTGTCCTGTTGAGGAGGAAGAGTGAGAGCAGCTTGGTGAGCACCTGGCACCGGGATAAGGATCAACTCACTGCAGCAACGCTGAGGATGTGGGGAGAGAGAAACTTTGCAGGCCTGCGTTCCTCTGGGTTCTCCCCAGTCCCAGTTCCCCTGAACTGCTGGGGATGTTGTGATGGCAGTGGGAGTGCATTCAGCAGTTTGCCTTTTCCCGGGCTGGGTTGCAGGGCACTCACATGATCCTGTTTACCAGCCCTGCCCACAGCAGTCACTCCCAGCAGAGCTGGAGACAAAGAGCAGTGACAAGAGCTGTAAATCCAGGACTGGATGTCTGAGTGACGGCCTCCTACATTTTCCTTTACACCCTCTTAATATACTACTGGATAAAATCTGTGCTAAAAAGCAATTAAACATTTAATAAGCTTCTGAACATTTTTCAGCTACCGATGTTTATTAATTGGTTTCGAAACACTATTTATTGGTATGACAGTGGATTTTTTCGGCAGTTTTAGGTGGTAAGTGTTAAAACTACTAAAGTCATTGCTACCATTAGGAGACCTCAACATATCTCTCTTGCATCCTATCTACAGAAATGGCACGACAGCAGAAACTTGGAGAAAAGATAATTGAATTAGGCTTAATGGGAATACACTTGAATGTGAGGTGGTTGCAGGGGGCAGGTGGATGAGGGGGACACAACATTTATTTGATGTATCTGAATGATTCCTGTTGCTGTAGAATTGTTATTTAATAGTGATTTGGTTTGAGCTTTGTTTATTTAACTAAGCTGCCTTTCTAGGCAATTTCTGATTACTTTTTAATTTAAAACAACTTTTCTGCATTGTTTTGTACTTCTCGTCTCCAACCTATTTTTGCCTGCTTTTTATCTGTCATGCAGCTTTCATCAGTTGAGTTCACAGACTTCTGGTTAGCAGGAAAACAGTTGTTTCCAATTAAAAACTAAAAAAAACCAAACTTACAGATTCATATTTGGAAATAATTTATTTTAATACAAAGATGTTACAAAACTGCTGTAACATGAAAACTGTTTCATTTCTTTTACTATTTTGAATGATTATTTTTTTTCCTCCACAATTAAAAAAAACTGCAGATGAGTTTGTGTCCCAACCTGGGAAACAAAACCGGGAAACAAACCTCTTCATTCTGAGACAAACGTGAGCAGTCCTTTAATTAAAATTTGGTCTAATTCCCGCGGTCCCACATGAAAGGGACCTGTTGGGGATTCCATTGATATGAACTTAGAAGCCTGAACTTGAAATTCTGACGTATAAATGATATCTCAGGGAACTGCCTGGTGTTGGGGTAGTAATGACATTCCAGTTTCACTGAGAAATAGTTACTTCGGAGGTCTAGGAGTAAGAAATTTGCCTTGTTTGCCCTGAAGTGGCCACATAGTTGTATCTGGCAGTCAGGCCATGGCCGTAGGTTATAAATGTGACACTTCCCTGTCTGTATGGAATCCCTAGGGATTAACTTGGAGCTACCCAAAAGGCAGCTCTCATGGTTTTAAAATGAAGCTAATTTAAGGCCACCTTACTTGTGTTCCTTTCGTGCTGATAAGTTTTCTCACAAGTCTCAGCTGTGTGGGCTTTGGGGAATAACTGTGCTTTTCTCTTTGTTTATGGTGCTTGTTTTTTTAGTTATTTGGAAAGTTATAGTTCACTAGACCCCTTCCCACTAACTCATGGCATAGCCTATTCTTATCCAGTTGCTTCTGTTTCTTTTTCATCTTTCTAAGCATGTGCAGTTGTTTTGCATTCCTGTTTTGCCTTTGTGACTTTTCCTTTAGGCTTTTGACGTTTTATTTTTATTTTTACATTTCAGCATTGTCTGTCTATCCAGAGGGATAGAAAGTAGTGCTGATCTCATGTCTGGGTACAAGGCAGTGAGAAAATTGCTACTCAGACCTGATGGAATTAGTCCTGCAACAAGGTAGTAAAAACTTAGAGCAGCTCAATAATTATTTTAAATTATTTAATAATATTTGGGTGTCTTACTTGTGGTTTTGTGCATTAAAATACCTATGATGGAAGATAGTTTTAAAATCCCTCTCTGTTGGCTTGAAGTCCCTTACCCCTTACTGATGATGACCCCTACATGCTTTAACTTGACAGCTTATTATATTCTGGAAGTTTTTTACATCATGCTCTTAAAATATCATTCCTTAAATAAAACATCACACTTCCCCCACACCTCCCCCCCCTTTCTGTATCCTCTTTTCATATTGTTTGCATTTGTCCTGTCATTATGGCTGACTTGTAAATTCTCTCTCTTCTGCTTTTCTAGTGTCAGGAGGTGTTAGGTTACCAGAGAACAATTCTCCGGGTCACTGCCCTGGCACGGTGTTGAGGGGCAGGGTAAAGGTTGCAGTGTCTGAGCCACAGCCTGGGCTGTACCTGGAGTTCTGACTGAGTGTTCCAGCCCCACCTGCATCCACAGCACCCCAATAGATCTGCACCACCCAGCAGCAGCAGCCCTTCATTACATTCTCGCTAAAGATTTTTGATTTAGTAAAGCCTGATCAGCTGAGTCGCAAATCCCTGTATTTGTCTTGTGCTTTCACTTAAAATCCTGTGTGTTTATCTGAAAAAAGGGCCTTAGTCTGTGTTAGAGGTGATTCAGTGAAACACCACCCAGGCTCAACAGCACCTGAAGAGTAATGGCTGTTTGTGAGAGTGTTTTAATGGAGGGGGAACTTCCCCGGGGCGTGCAGCTGACTCAGTGCTCAGAGAATCCTGTCAGTAATGACTCTGAGGTGGCCTGAATGTTACCCTGGGATTGAACAGCCTGTTGAGCCTCAGGTACAAAGTACTCTCTGTAGCTTTTCTTTTCCTACGTGTTTATAGCACCCGTTATCACAATGGTGTGAGCTGTTTGTTCCTGTTGTCAATTTTTAGGTTTCATGCTCTTCCCAAACAGTGGGTGTTGGCAAATAAAGAGCATGTGTGAGTAATTTTATAGTGTTCAATGGTTACACCCCTGGATTTTCACACACCAGGGAAGAAAGTGAGGTAGGGAAGGAGAAGAACAGTGAGCAGGATTTCTAGACTAAGTACATGAAGTTTGCACTGATGACTAACACACCCCAAGAGCTGTTGTGTTTAGTGTGGATTATGGTAAAATAAATTTAAGTTGAAAATTATCTGTGCTTCTTCTCCCAGCCTTAAGGGAGTCTGAGTTGTTTATGAATTCTCTCAAAACCTTGCTGTCATAACAAGTTGTTTGTTGTTAAATTAACTGGTTTCAGAAAACTCAGACAGGAGAAATATTTGGTATTTTCCCCTCACATTTAGACTTCTGCGTTGGCAGATGACAACTGTACTGCTGAAGAGGGAAGAGTTGATGAAAGGCTTTTCATCAAGTTTGAAGCCCCTGGAGTAATAACTCCTAATCCTTCCAAAGTGCTGTAACTGAAGGAAATTTTATGATGTTCATCCTCTTCATTTCCTCTGCTATTGCCAGACCTCCTGGGAATACCTTTGCAGAGATGGTGCCTTAGTTTTACTGCATTACAGTTCCTTGTTTCAAGGAGATGCTTTGGCTTTGTTTGTAGTAACACCAGAAATGCACAGTTGGGATTTCAGTGTGTACTGAAGGAATGTTTTGGTGGTAAGAGGGAACCACAATTCATAACCAGGATGTTTTTCCCTTGCAAGTCATTTTGGGTTTATCTTCACTGACGAAAATTTCAGGCTTGAATTTGCTGAACTTTCATGTGAAGTCGATGAATTTCAGAGTGAGTGTTGTACCTGGTGGGAAGGTTTCCTGTCTGACACTGTGGTTACATCTCCAGGTCAAAAGGAGGTTTTAAAAGCAGTCTAGGCAGACCAAGAGCTTTGACCTGTATGTGCAGCTGCTGGTGGTACTTAGGGCTCAAAGCCGTTCTCTTGTGAAGAGTTCTGATGTTTGGTTGATGCCTGGAACCAGTGAGCCCTGTCACTCCTGGTCTGCCCAGGCTGCACAAATGAGAACTTGAACCCTCCCCAAAGTGCTGAATCCCCAAACTGCCTGTCTGTCCCAGTGCACACACGGGGTGGGTCCGGGTTCGTCTCAGCTGGGGCCTCACCGAGCACAGACGCGTCTGTTCCCGCTCCCTCATGGAGGGAGCAGCTCCTGCCTGCCCTTGGGGAGGGGTCTGCACTGAGTCTGCTTTTCCCAGGATACAGGATGCTCCCTGCCAGATGCAGCTCCACAGGCTCAACCAAGGCTTGACTCGTCCTTTGGACTTTGATACTGTAAGGGATATGAAATTTGTAGAGTTTGGCAGGGATCTTTTTTGAATGAAATAGGTTATTAGGATGGACTGAAATGTGTAAAAGGGTTTATTTGTGTATTATTCAAGAGCTAACCCTTGTAACTTGGAATAGATGTTGCCAAAGTATTATAGTGTTTGCATTAGATGAAGTAGACATTTTCTGTGTACTGAGTTCAGAATTGCTTTTTAGCCATTTCTGTTGAGATATGAGAGTCTGATAAATGGTCAGATTTTTCTGGGTTATGGGTGGTTTGCTTTTTTATTTTTTTATTTTTTTTAAACAGACTGTACTGGTTACAAAGTGGATCTTCATTAGTAGGTTTAGTGCATTATTGACTTCAGCATTAAGAAATAAATGGATTTTTTGCTTGGTGCCTGTGCACCAGGCTTAGACTAAAATTAACCTCGTGTTTGTCTTGCAACAGAAAACTTGTTAAGGTGTTTGCAATGTGTGTTTGTAGCTCTTCATTTTGCATCAGTACTTAAATAAAAGTACTGATTTTGAGCATTGAGTAGCATTGAAAACGTGACAGTGGGTTTGTGCTACTGAGGTACCTCAGCGTTTATCTTCCTCTCAGCCAGTCAAGGGAAGTGTTAGTGATAGGTCTGTTAATGGACTGATTACTAAAGGAATTGTTTCCATGCACCAGCAGAATAAATTAATAATTGTTGTCTTAAGTGACTGCCAGATATTTGTAAAACATTTTCAGAATGAGCCAAATGGTGCCTCTCACTGTGATCTCATACTTGAAGGAGACTTATGACCTCTTTGGAACATTCTGTTCTGATCAACCTGTGTTATCTTTTAAAATCAGCTGTTCAAACAAACGGCTTTTCATTTTTGTTTTGTGGTTCTGTATTGCTACAGCTTTGTGCCTGACCTCAGTGGGATTGGTATCTCACGTTATCTGTGCTTAAATGCCAGACTGTCCTGAGGTGTGGGGATGAATTAAATCTAAAAACTAATTTGATGTTATGTTTAGCAAAAACTGATTGAAATAAAGGTGGTGATATAACTTAGGCAGAAGGTTTGTGTTACTGGTCCAATGTTCTGTGGATAAACTACCACAAAGTTTGAGGGATTGATCTTTCTTTTTTCCTTTGGATTGTTTTAACCAAACTCTGAAGTTGTTTTATATTGATAAAGGGTTTAGCTGATGCAAACTAGATGGAGGCAAATAGTACTGCTATTGCTAATTACCAGTGTGAATGTAACTGGGTTGGGATTTGGTGGGTATGGCTTTGGGGTTTACTACAGCCCCTCTGCTGTGCTTTCCCTTGGCTTCAGGCTGAGCCCCAGACAGGGGACAGCCCTGGAGGCCCTAATTCCTAATTCCTATTTCCCATGGGAAATGTCGTGGCTGTTTACTTTGGTTTGTTTACCAGCCCTCAGTCAGTGCAACTGAAAACAACAGAACCTTCTTGTCTATCACCAACTTCCTTTTCTCGTAGCAAGGATGAAGAAACTTCCCCAGTTTCTGCTGCCCTTCAACAAACTTGTTTACCCTTCCTCTTGTTGTCTTTTACTCCTCCAGCGCTTCCTATAACCTCTTTATAAACATAAAAAACATGGATCTAGTGCATGGATGACACTTAAGATGATTTCAAATGTTCAGAGGGGATTTCAGTATTTTCCCCCTGTCCCAAATGCCATTTTAGTTTTTAATTAAGTGAGTGACAGATATTAGAGGGAGCTGATGACTCAGGTTTTTTCAGAGCAGCCTCGTGCTGTGTAGACACGACTGATATTCAAGCAGGCAGGTGTCTAAATTTGCCTTGATGTCTTTCTGTGGACTTAGTGAAACTTATCCTAGTCACCAAGAGAAGGTTTAGTGTCACGGGAGCTTCTTGGTGCCATTCAGACTTTTCATAGGATTCGCTCAGAGGATCCTATTTGTACTTAGGGTATTCCTGCAGTTAAAATGTTTATCTGCTCAAAGATGAATAGCTCAGAGACAGCCACTGAAGAAAGCTGTTCAGCTACGGTGAGCAGAGCTGTAGTGTGTAACTCAGTACTTTTATTTTTGTGGAAACACTTTCAATATGTTAAGATTATAGTTAAAGTTGAATAGAGAAGGGCCTCGCAGCTCCTCTGTGACTTCTGATGGTTTGTTCAGTGTATCCCGATGGTAGCTGGAGGGATGGCTGAGATTCACACTCCCTGGAATGGATCCCAAGAGCCTGTCCAGCAGCCCGGAGTAACTACAGTGAGATGCTTTTGCTGGAATAAAGCAAGAAATGCTTTTTCATCCTGCCAGAATTTTAGCAATATTTAAGATTTTATTCTCCTGTTGTGTGTGTGTTGAGGCGAAACTGAGCTTATGGAAATAAATTCTCCCATGTGGAGACTGTGCCCAGAGGGGCAGAGCAGGGACACTCAGGTTGAAGTGTGGACAGGGGCTCAGGCTGGTTTTTTGGGGGAAGGAGCAGCTCCTGTGCACTCCGTGCTGTCCCTTCCAGGAGAAGGCAGAAATTTCAGAGGCTGGCAGTGCCCGTGCAGCTGGTGAGTAAAGGCTGGTGCTGTCAGTGGCTGCTCATCCGCTGCTTGTTTGCAAACGCTTCCTTTTCCGTCTCACGGAAGGGCCGGCGAGCTTTGGGCAGCGCAGTTCCCGAGCAGCAGCGTGGGCTCAGCCGTAGGTCGGGCTCAGCCGTAGGTCGGGCTCGGCCTCAGGTCGGGCTCGGCCTCAGGTCGGGCTCGGCCTCAGGTCGGGCTCAGCCGTAGGTCGGGCTNCCTCAGGTCGGGCTCGGCCTCAGGTCGGGCTCAGCCGTAGGTCGGGCTCGGCCTCAGGTCGGGCTCGGCCTCAGGTCGGGCTCGGCCTCAGGTCGTCGCGGAGGGCGCGGGGCAGGTCGGGGGGAGCCGCTGCTCCTTCCCCGCGATGCTCTTCAAGTTCTGCTCCTGCCACGTCGGGTCAGTGCTGGTGTTTTTCTGAGCTGGCTTGGAGCTCTTTAGTCTTATTAAGTGGCAGAATGGCGTCTGTTACAAAAACAAACCCTCCTTTTCTTCCTGGTGTAATCAGTTAAATCGGCTGTGTAATTAAATGATGAGCTGGACTGTGGGTAGGGCAGTGTATTCAAAGATTGGCTGTGTAGAGGAGCAAACCTCTTTGTTTTAGCCAGTAAATGATATAGATGAATATCAATATAGATGAAATTTTGTTAACTGAGGAACTTTTGTAATTTCTCTGACCCTACAGAAGAAGTAAAACAACTTCCTCAAAAACGAAGACCCTGTTTTAAAAGTTTCTTCCAGAGTCTGTATGAGCGTTGTTTTGGTGATGCTTTAAGGCTTCATGTCATTAATACTAAATTTTAAAATATAATTATTGTTTGGTTCATTAATTTTGACTAATGCTGAGATAAAAATGAATAATTAGGAGACAACATAATTAGTGCAGTGTGGCAACTGACTACTTGATTTTGAGTCTGTTAACGTGGGAAGTATAGCTCTTGCTATGAAATGTTCTGCTTTGTGACAGGATCTAAAATATTAGACCCATTTTACTCTTTAAATTGATACTGCAAATTGCAGTGCTGTGAAAACATTCACATTCTACCACTAATGAAAATATTCAAAACAGGAAATCTGAAATGATGTTTGAAAATAATGTCAAAATTTCAGAGAATATTTTTAATGTTCTTTTGATTTATGTTGCTGGTAAAAAAAGTGATTTTTTGTTTGTCATCCTGATGTATGGCATTGGGAAAACGAAGAGGAAATTTATTGCAGGGAATGGTTGTGTTCAATCTTGCTGAAAGATCGTTTTGCCTGTATGTTTAGTAGCCTGTCACAGTTAAAAGAAGTATGAGCAGCCTCAGTATACAGAAGGGATATTTTAGTTTTCAAAAGCCTCTGGGAACTGCAGACATAATATACTTTTAAAGTACAAGGGATCAAAAAAAATGGCATTTTCAGCTGAATTTGCTTATAAAATCATAACCAGTACCTGAAAAAACACTGGTATGAAAGAATGACTCGACTTATATTAGGTTGAGGGTAAAATTCCTGTAATCTTCCTGCTTTTTATCTGTCAGTACTGCTTCTGATGAGGTTAAGTGTCTGATCTTACCATATAATGCAGCAGCTGATTTGCAGCATATTTTATTAAGACATTAATTATAAAGGCTGGGACTAGTGCTGGGAAAGGTCATGGATTTCAGGGGAGTGTGGGAGTAATACTCATGGGCTGTAGATGAAGCAGATTATATGTTACAGCAGGATCAGTTCTAGCCACAGTAGGAGTTCCAGGAAATTTAATCTTTGGTGGAAGACCATGAAATAATTTCCATGTAGCAGAAAACCTCCTGTGTTTTTCCATGAAGGCTGGATCTTTGTCTCTCCATCGCTGCTGGGTTCTAAGGTGTTGCAGGAACAACACTGGCTGTGTCTCCTGGAGCAGTGGGATGCAGATCTGCTCCCATCACCACTGAACTGTTCAGAGGGCTCGAATTACTGAGATCAGCAGAATATTTGCATCTCCTGACAGATGAAATGTGTAGGTGAGGGACCACTTCACTGGGGCCATAAGGCTGCTCTTTGATAGCAGTGAGGAAAACCAGCAGTGAACTAATGAAAAGGCCAGATGCCAACTGCACCCTTGGGAAGAGGAGAACAAAGGATGACTTAGGCTTAGACATAAGACATTAGGTAGTTGTTGCACAAGTCAGACCAGTCTTAACATACTGGCAAGCCCCAAATTATACCCAGCCCAAGTTTTTACATTGAAGTCTAAGAAGAGCTGCCATAAATGTTTTTTTGGGTTGTGTTGACAGAGTCACGGGCAGGAGGGTGGGTTGGGTATTGGTTTTTTTTTTCTCCTTTTCTTTCAAGAAAGCAGCATTGTTCAGAATTGGGCTTACTCTTTTCAGCGTAGCTTGTTGCAAATTGGCAATTATGGTTTCTTCTGGCTTTGCAGCTGATTGTGTTAACCTTCAGCAAATTAATTATCTTCTGGCTCATGACTGCACACACAACACTTTGTAAAATGGAATTACAGTAGAACACTGCCAGATCTTGTCACTCCACTTTGTAACCCGTGTGGTGACATTCATAAGGCTCAGTAGTGAGGTGATGACATGAGCATTCCAACTGGAGCTTCCAGCTGGTGAGCTGTAGGCAGAGCTGATGGAGAGGATTCAGTTTTCAGGTGTACTTATTTATGTGAAACACACAGAAAAACAAATTACAAATTAGGACTAAGTAAATGGACAAGTTGTATTCTATTAGATTATGTTCTCTTTCTGTTTTTTTGCTGGTTTATTCTGAGTTTTTTTCTTTCAGTGCTCTATTAACTAATATCTATCACTAAGGCTCTGTTACTAAAAATAGTGATAGACATGTTGCAGTAACTGATTAATATTGGTAGAATTCTTCTAAGTCCTTTCTTAATTGCTGCTTTAAAGTGAGATAGTTTGGGTAGTTGATTTAAATTCTCTGCAATATATAGGCTACTAAATTCTCATTTCTTGTTTGGACACAGGTTTCTTCTGTGGAATATTGCTTAGCAGGGCTGCCTTGCTTGCCCTGCTCTTGCTTTGAGTCCTTTGGGGATCACTTTAAAATTGCTTTGAGGGAGTTTTCAGTAGCAGTTAATTCTACTAATTTCCAAAGTGACCATTTTCCACTGGTGACTGTGCAGCGTCTCAAAGGGGATGTTGCAAAACTGCAGGTATTCTGCCATAGTGAAACTCGATTTTTTCCCTCAGAGGAGAGTGCAGTCACCTTCAGAAAAGTTAAATCTTTACTTTCATTTCTTTCACCCATTACTCATGCTGTAAAACTACAATAGAGTCTACTCTGAAGAAATGCTGATGAATGGGAGGAGGGTCCTTGTATTTTGCTGTTGGAATAGGGTTTTTTGGTGCAGAGCATAGTGCAATATATTGATTTTACAAATAGCTTTGCCTTTTTTTTTTTTTCTCCTTTGGAAGAGAGAAAAAATTCAGTGAAGCCAAAATCTTTCCTCTGTGTTAAGTCTACTTGAAAACTCCCACAAAAATAGACATGCTAAACTTAAGAGATGTCAAAGAAGTGTCAGTATATACAGGTCTAGTGTAGCTACAGTGTGTGTGTGTGTGTGTATAGATTATATATATCTGTAATATGGCTTATTGCTGCCTGGGGGAACGTGTGGTAGAAGAGCACCAGTGATGTTAAAAAGCAGGTTGTTTTCAAGTGGTGAAGGTGTATCTGTGAGAGGGTTAACCTGGAACAAGTGCTTGTGTTCATTGAGAGAGAGTTCTTTTCATCCTCACCACAAATACTCTCTCAGGTAAAAAAAACCAGAAAGTAGCTGGTTTTATAAAACCAGTTGAGTAGTTCTGTGATGAGCAAAGTGGAAGATTATTTCGGTATAGCAAGAGGATTGCTGCTGTGGGCATGGGGATGTCAGCAGTTATAGACTGCTTTTGAGGGAAATGTGCCTGGTGTTGGATATGGCACTGGCTTAGTCTAAACTCACACTGAGACCAGAGACTAAACTCCTGACACCTGGGTTTGGGTGGGATCCATGAGCAGCAATCAGTGGTAAAGACAAAGGAGCTGCTGCTCGTTTCCAGGCTCGGGGCTCAGCCAGGCGAGATGGGGAGGAAGGTTAAAACAATTGAAGGAACTTAATTTTTTTTTTCAGTCTCTGGGGGAAAAAGAATAGTTTGACACACTTGATCAGATCTGTCTTGTGTTCCTGGCATTTTAACACTTCTCAGAGCACAAGAAAACCACAGAATGGTTGAGGTTGGAAGGGGCCTCTGGAGGTCATCTGGTCCATCCCACTGCTCGCAGAGCTGTTTTCCCAGGATCATGTCCAGGTGGCTTATGACCATCTCCAAGGATGGAGACCCCGTAGCATCCCAGGGTAACCTGTGCCAGTCCCACTGATCATCTCAGTTGGCTTCACAAGCAGCTGGAAGCCCACCCAAGTCTTCCATGCTGAGGCTGGTAGGGTGTGTGCCCCGACTTCCTCAGGCTGAGCAGTGGAATTGGCTGGCTCCTGGCTGAGGGCAGCAAACACCAGCTGACTGTTTGTGGGAGAGAGATGTGTGAGGGTTAAAATCTATGCAGGAGACTGGCTTTGTGTGTGTGTGTCCTGGAATATTTGGCATGGAGATCTGTTTTCCAGGTTTTGAGGGTGCAGATGAATTCTACCAGTTTTAAATCCTGAATTTTTGTTCTTTTAGGAACAAAAATGTTCTTGTCAAATTCTGCCACACCAGGTATTTCAGGTCCCCAAGATATCCTGAGCAATGAAGGAGTTTAGAGCAGAAAGTATGTAAAATCTCCATTCTGCCCTCAGGGAATGCAAAACAGTTACAGAAATTGAAACTATTTTAGAGTTACTCCATTTCATAGTTTCTGAAGTAATAAGCCAGAAATAGGGTACTTCAAGCCCCATTTCTAGTAAGTCTTTTCAGTGAGATGCTGTTCCTGCAGCGCTGGGTAAATACCAGTAAGAATTCTTAGCCGAGAGTGTCACAGGAGCCGCGGCCTCTGAGGCTGTTTGTTCAAATCCCTTTGTTTATTATGAGCTGGAATGCGGGGCTGTGGGCTGGGGTGGGGAACACCAGCGTGGTGCCTGCCTGACACTTCCATTAACAAATGGCAGCTTTGTTTGAGGAGCTGCAGCTCCTGGAGCTGTAGAGGGGCCGTGTCTGGAAAAAGGAGCACGTGTCAAGTGGCTCAGTTGCGTGGAGCAAGTGCTGGGAGTGGAGGAGGAGAACTTTCCCCTGGTCATTTTTGGTAAACTAATTTAGAATATGGTCTAGAAACAAACAGGTTTACTTCATGAAGACTAAAACAGAGCTCTACAAGGACTGGGAAGAAAATGACAATCTAAAGACTGGTAAAGCATTTTTATTTTGTGTACTGGTCTTTAATTCTGTATATTGTGCTTGTTTTACTTCTCTCTTATTTCGAATTAGTCATAACTGAGTTTTAAGTACTTAATACTACTAAGATAACGATGTTCAATTGTGGAAGAAATGTAGCTCAGTTAACTTTGGAAATATGTATTTCTGAGGTGTTGCTACATAAAAGGGATTGCTTTTCTAACTAACTAGTTCCCTTTATGTTAAAACTTTTTCTCTGTGTTAAAAGTTCTCTCTGCATGAGAAGAAAAAGAAAATATAATAAATTATGCTTAATCCCTTTTGTTCAGAGCGGGTTTAATGTTGATGTGCAGGTATTTACCAAGATTTTTCCTTTCGAACATCATGTACCCACAACAAAATACTACCAAGTGTACGTCATGGCTTTTCCTTCGTTGTTTATGGGAATGGACTGGAAAGTAAATAAACAGCCTGAGTATTTAAGGGTCTTTCTGATATGACCAGAGACTTTGTTTGTTGCTCTGATATGTGCTTTGAATGTGTAGATGTGGAGCAGCTGGTGGTAGTGCCTGCAGACAGGAATTTGTGCCAGTGCAGCTCTTTGTGCACTGGAATGTGTAATGTGCAAACAAGCAAGAATTGGGGTAAAGTAATGGAAAACAAATTAGCATGTTTCAAGTCTTTTGGGCTTTTCAGAGTGCTCTGCTGTTGAAGAGACAGTATGGTAGGTCAGAGAACAAAAAAGGGAGAAATCTCTTTTCAGAATTTGGGATAAGGTTGTTAATGGGGGGATGCTGTTAATGTATTGGGCCTCAGCCGCATGGGAAGAGGCATTATTTCTGTGGGTGCTGGTCCACAGCAGCTGAACATGAGCTGCTGTGTGCCCAGGTGGGCAAGGCCAGTGGCATCCTGGCTTGTACCAGCAATAGTGTGGCCAGCAGGACCAGGGCAGGGACCATCTCCCTGTACTTGGGCCTGGGGACACCACACCTCAAATCCTTGTTCAGTTTTGTGCCCCTCACTCCAGCAAAGACATCGAGATGCTGGATCTTGTCTGGAGAAGGGCAGTGGAGCTGGGGAAGGGACTGGAGCACAAATCTGATGAGGAGCAGCTGAGGGAGCTGGGGGGGCTGAGCCTGAGGGAGGCTCAGGGGAACCTTCTCGCTCTCTACAACGCCCTGGAAGGAAGTTGGAGCCATGTGAGGGTTGGACTCTGCTCCCGGGTAACAGGTGACAGGACAAGGGGAAATGACCTCCAGTTGCATCAGGGCAGGTTTAAGTTGGATATTAGGAAAAATTTCTTCATAGAAAGGATGGTCAAGCCCTGGCACAGCTGCCCAGGGCAGTGGTGGAGTCACCATCCCTGAAGGTATTTAAAGATGTGTAGATGTGGCACTTGGGGACATGGTTCAGTGGTGAGCTTGGCAGTGCTGGGTTGGTGGTTGGACTCAATGATCTTAGAAGTCTTTTCCAACCTAAACAAATCTGTGATTCTTCTTAAATTTATGGCACATCTGTAAGAGGCAACTTCTGCTGCTACTGATGCATTAGCACTTGTACCTGCTGCTCCTTCAGGACCTGTAAGGAACTCTGAGGCTCTCGGTGGTACTTGTTTTGTGCTAGGGATTTGTCCCTTGATGAGGGAGCTGGTTCTTGGCTGTTGTTACCTTTTCCAGGTGAGGTGCTGTCAAGCCATTTTTTAGGCTGTTTCAGAGACCATATCGCCAGTGGGTTTGAGTAACCCCAAAGACCATTCCTGTAAGTTGTCCGACTACTTTTGCAGCAACCAGAGGTGTGTGTGCTCGGTGCACTGCACGTGGGGATCACTTGGAAGAAAGGTGTGCCTTCCTGGTTTGCAGTTCTGTACCTGAACAGGATTAGAAGCCGTGCAGGATTAGGGAGAGCTCAAACTAAAAGTACTCAGTAAACCTTGTAGAGAGCAGCTTTTCTCCTTGTGGGAAGGACCAGTGTTTTACTGTCTTTGGCCCTTTCTCCCTGGGCAGCAGCTCAGTCCTGTCAGGCTGTGATGAAGCCCAGGTGTAACTCTGGGCTCTTCATAAGTCACCCCTGACCAGGAGCAGCCAAGCTGCTGCCAGACTGTCACAGGCTGTTCAGCTCCTCCTTGACTGCTGGAAACACAAGGGACAGTGCTGCCATCTCCCCACTCTTTATTTTGGAAAACTGAGCTACTGCAGGGACTACAAGAAAAATCCTGTGTTTTTCTTGGCGATTTAAATGAATACAAAAATACATTATTGCTAAACTTATTTTTTACCTTTTTTTTTTTTTGTCTTCTTCCCTACCCCACTTTAAAAAAAATGTATTTTAGGTGCATTATGGGGGGACCTTGGATCAGGGTTCCCTGGTGTCTGTAGATGCCTACATACATAGCTGCCATTCCTCCCTGTGGAACAGGAGGGAGAAGATGGCTCAAAGGCGAGAGTAAGACAGGATTGTTTCTTTTTTTTTTTTTCCAGTTCCATCAGATCTGCCAGACTGTAACTCTGCTTCTTGCAAAAATCTGTATCCTTGAGAAGGTTCACTACTACTCAGAATTTAATTTTTGCATGTATTTATAGGCCACAACCTTATTTTTTTCTTTACTAGTGTTTTCTTTTTACTTGGATCTGTTGTTTGGCTGTTGAATATTTCACTTATGGCAGTTGGTCCATTCCACTTAGTCTTGCATTCATTATAGAGCATAAAGTTATGTATTTTTTTGTTTACATTGTGTCCATTAACATTATTAGTTCCTCACTTAAATTTACTGCACTTGCCTTTCTTCCTGTAGCATTGTAAGAATATGGAATTCTGGAAAAGTAAGGTGTTGTCCCCAGTATTCCTCACAAGCTGCAAGATACTTAGAATTGCAGCTTCTCAGTAGGAACTGAGAGTTCTCAGTTGGTTTTCCAGTTTGTGTAAGAAGCCTGTTTATTAATAGTCAGTTTTAGAAATTTATTTTAATTTTGTGTTATGTTTTTCCAGTTTTTTGTATCAATTGACTGAGCTGGACAGTGTTTTTGAAATTTAAAAAAAAAGTTCAGCTTTAAAAATGTGGGGGTTTATTTTAAATGAGATCGTGGTGCCCAGAGAGACCATCTAATAGTGAATAACAGGATAACACCCAACATTCATCTGTAAATTTGTTCTTAGGAAACAAAGCTGGTGTCTCCAGGTCACTGATTTCCTCTCAGAAAATACTGGAGCCTAGCAAGGATTGTTCCTTGTGTAGGACTGGGTTAATTTTTTGCCTGTGCCACCACTCTGTTCCTTCAATTCTTTGGTAATTGGTGAGGGCAGGAGGGACTCATTAGAGTGCCAGAGGAGGAAAGCTGGTGCTGATGCTGGGAGGGCTTCCACTTCGAAGGGCTGTGGCATCCACAGGTGGCTGATTCAGCAGGCCTGCCTTTGGAGCAATTTGAAGGCAGGGAGCTGCAAAATAAACCCACTTCTAGTCCCATCCTTCAGTTTGCCTTTGGAAGTTTGGATCTGGCAGTTTATCAGTCATCTCAGCAGCACTGACAAGTCAAACAGTCTGATTTCCAAGTGGAGCAGAACAGCAGGGTCTGGCTCTGATGTTGGTCCTTTTTCACGTGGCTGCAGGTTGGAGTTTTCTGTTTGATTTTCTGTTTCTAGTGATGCTTCAGTTCCTTTGCATGGTGCTGTTCAGAACTTACACATTTTGTAATTGTGCACACGTTTTGTAATTGTGCACACGTTTTGTGTGTAAATTTTGTAAATGCAGCAAACAGGTCAGCGTGTCAGAGTGATGAGGGGCAGATACTCTCTGATGGGGAGTGTTACAGGCATCAGGCAAACAGGTCAGAAAATGTTGTTCCTGGCCTTTCTTTCTAGGATTAACCTTTCCAAGAGTTGATGTGTGCCACCTCCCTTTTAACAAGGAGTCACATGGAAAAGACGAGGGGGGATGGTACAAATTACGCCTGAGGAGATTTAGGACATATGGAAAAACGTTCACAATGAGAACAGCCAGCCATTGGAATAATATCCCCAGGGAAGTGGGACACCTTTATGATTCAGCTGAACAGGGTGCTGGGCTACCTTATCTAGACTGTGTTTTTGCCAGCTTGCACCAGAGGATCCTGGAGGTCCCTTCCACTCTGGCATTCTGTGAGTGCTGCTGGGCAGGGTTTTAACCACGCTGCTTGTGCCTTGTTAGCCTGACTGGTTTTTGGGGGGACTTAAATGTTCTGTTTACCTTGCCATCATTGGCAGATTTTGTCATCTGCTTATTGATAATATATTTCCTCAGTTTTTAGTTCAAGTCAATTCTCTGTACTAGTTAGTTTGCTATGTATTAATGCCAGCCTCATCTGAGATTGCATTGTTTCCTGTGTAATGTGCTGTTCATCGTCTGTCCTGCTAACTTTTAATTAGGAAACTTAATCATACTTGTGTCACATCTTTAACTTTTCACTGAGGTAACACTTACTGAATAAAACTGATAAGACTTTAGAATACCAGTTATTTGTCTTCAGTTTTGTAGTGATGTATTTTTGTGCCTAGGAAGGTGTTTCACAAAGAACTTTCCTTGTTCCCATATTTAGCTTTTACTTTATCAGGAATCATTGTGCAATTTCTAACTTGGAGATATTTAAATATTTCCTCTTAAGAGAAAAATCATGTTTAATGCTTATCTCCCAAAATATAACCTCTTGTGCCCATCACAAGCTGTTTTCTGGGTTTTTGGTAGGGATGGATTAACGAAACATCGAACTGTCTCAGTGCAGCTGGAAGGTTAAGATGGTTCTGGCAGAAAGCAAAGAGGAGTACTTTAAAGGCAATGAATATGATAATTTCCACACTAAATGCAATTGAATTGTCGTGAGACACAGAACTGAGACACAGAACGTGGCAAACTTCGATTCACACATTCCTTCTGCAGAAGAAGGGAAGGTAAAGCAAGGCACGGCCATGTTTTCAGCATAAACCAGGAACTTGGTTTCTGGTGCAGATAACATTTTGCATTCTTTTAAGCAAAGGTTTAAACTTTGTTTCAAATTATGCCACTTATTCCGTCTGTGGTGTTGAAGAGCTGTGCATGTCCTTTTGGGTACATTTTAAGATAAAGTTATAACCTGTTTTTAAATTCTGTTAAAGTATTGGCTACACAGTCCTTGAATGTACCAACTACTATAGTAAATATTATCTATTTATTATTCAACCATACTCTTTCTCAAATCTAGTCTCTCTTTTATTTGGAAATCAGTGATAGGATTTTTTCCCCATGTCTGGAAGCTCAGCAGCAGGTGTACTTTAAACAAGGAAGCTTTTCCCCCCACGTCTTTCCATTGGAGAAGTGGTGGGTTGCTCAGCACTTGAATTCTCTGAAGGAATATCAGCTTTCTAAGCAGGTTTAAAGTTTACTTTTTAAAAACCCATAGTTGGTCTTCTATAAAGACTTGCTGTAAGCACAGATCTGTCTTAGAAAATAAAACACAATTTAATTTTAGCTGTGGTTCCTTTACCTTCTCTCTTTGTAAATAGTACTAGGGTTCATCTACTGCTTTTTTCAGTGTTGATTTTGTAGCTTTAGTGGATGTTGTCAGTTTAGTAGATACACTGTGTCAACTAGTAAAGGATAAGAACCAAATTGTTCTAATTGTGTTGGGGGGGGGCAATGTGGAGTTCAGTGTGTGCCCCTGGGGGGACACAGGGCTGGGGAGGGGCTCTGGAGGGCTGTGGTTGGTGTGCAGGAGCTGTGTCGAGCTCACATGGACAGCTGGGGTGATGGAGTCCTGCAGTGGCTGTAAAGATTCATCAGAGAAAATCCAACCTGAAACCAAACTGCTTTGTGTCTTATGCTCCTCTTTAAGCTTATAGGAATAAAGGTGCATCCAGCACCTGAAGGAGCAGGAAGAACAGTGCTCTGTTTGGGCACACCAGAGTCTGAGCAATAGGAAATGATTCCACTCACCCCTTGTCTTACAAGGAGGAAATTATTTATCAGCTTTGTAACTCAGAGATGTAAAGCTTCCAGATACAGCAGATGGAATTACGATTTTTTTTCCCTCAAATAATTGTGTAAATACGTGTGTGCTGGTTCTGGTACACACTGGGAAAAATGACAGAGCACTGACATCCTCACTAATAAATGGGAGTAATAGGATTGGCAAATGGTGATGATAAGCAGAAGGGGGCCAGAACTGGGGGTAATGAAGTGTAACTCCTGGGGGTCATAAAGGAAAGCTTTAAAGAAGCAGTCAGGCTTTCCCTCAGGGGGAGCTTAGGACAGGCATTGCTGTTCCCTGAATGTTGGTGTTTGTGTCTGTGGTGGGTCACACCGAGGTTCTCTCTGCGTTCCCCCAGAGAAACTTCAAGTGAAAACAAGCAGAGACCATGCTAAATCTCTAACAGATGGCTCAGAAGGCACCTTGGCACAACTTCTTGTCTAAATGTTGAGAAATACATAGGTAAAGTTTATTAAAGAAACACTGGGTTTGAACAAATAATTGTGTTAATGTCATGTGATAGAAAACTGTAATATCCAGTCTGTTTTTCTATTTCATGGCCCAGATGGTTGGTATGTACAATTCCTGAAGTTCATTATGCTGCCATGAACTAGATAGTGAGGAAAAAACACGTGCTTGGAGTTATTTTTATAACAGGGTGTGCTTGAAAAATATTTCAAACCTTTTTAAAGCTTTGCTTTATCAAAAGTTCATTGCTTTTTAATAATCAAAACAAATTTAAAGTTTGTTGATTTTTAACAATCAAAACCCTTGAATCTTTCACAAACTTATTAATTAAAGCTGATGTGCCTCCTTGGTTTGACATAATCACACTTGGGATATCAAAGCATGTTCTGTTGCTGGATATTCAAAGCAGCAACTCTTCCTTTATTTGATGTCCTCTTTATGTTCCTGTCCATGTTCTGAAGATGGTTTCTGCCACAGGAACAGGACTTAGCAAGACTTTTACTCCACTGGTGTAGTAAATGCTGCATCTGTAGTGTCCTGGGGCTTCCCCACACATGGTTTTGTTCTTGCCTGTCAGCCTTCCTGTTGTCATATCCTTATTCCAGCTCTGGGTCGCCCAAGTTGCACTTCTGACAATATGACAACATCCCTCCCTGATTTCTGAGAAATAAGTCTGAGGCAATTTCTCAGATGAAGCCATGCAGTGTTTCTTCAGTATTCCAATACCTCTCTACAAATTATGTAAATGGCTCACACTTCTGTTCTAAGCCAGTAGTGTACATTTTGGCTTTCTTTGACTATGAGAATGTTTGTGGAATTGGCAACTAGTAGCTTTTACTATTTTCTTCAGTCTTTCAGTTAGTGGATTGTGAAGAATCATTATTTTACTGTATTTATTGGTGGAAAATCAGCATCATTCTAAACTTGGCAATTAAGATGCCATCCAATAACTGTATTTTACTCTGAACAATATTCAAGATGTGCACCGAGGTCATATTTTGCTTTGATACAATAGCTTTGGCATTTCTCCATCCAAATTGTCTCCCTGAAGTTGATTTTTCCAAGTATTTAGCTGCAGTTCTTTGTTCACAATGGAGCAAATCTGAACAGTGTTATTTTATTCTCTACAGGTGCAGATGCTGAGCAGGATGCTGCTATCAAACTTGCCCAAGAACGAGCAGAGATAGTTGCCAAGTATGACAGAGTAAGTGAACTTGTTAATAAACTTGTTAACTTTTAAAAAACTTGTTCAGTTTTAAAGACATTTTATAATTAATCTTAGTGATATGTCTGTTTTAAAAAATGAATCATTGTTCCAGCCAGCTGTTGTTTAAAATACTCTAGTACTAATCTGATGGTTTCATGATACACTGGCCTCTGGGTGAATTAAATTCTTCCTCCACGAGGGATATTCTGGATAATGACTCAATCAGCTGATTTTTCAGGTGCATGGCAAGTTGCTTTGGGGCTATTTAAGGGGGTGTATTGTATTAGAAGTAATGAAAGTGGGGGGTTTGGGGCTGCTTAGTATATCTATGAGATTAGAAAGACACTTTTTATTTCTTTAATTTTTGGTTATGATAATAGAAACATTTAAATCATTACAGACAAAGTAAAAGATGAGTGAGCTGCATTGTTAGTCAGGTTCTTGTGGGGAGTTGAAGAAGTGCCCAGGTCATATCCTGTTACTTCTTGAACCAGGTGTCAAGTAAAAGCCTGGCACAGAGTGTGCCTAGAGAATGCCTGTACTGTGTTCAGGTATTTTTGTAACACTTGATGACTTTGCAAGTGTTGTTGGGGTACTGAGCAATAGAGGAAGCAAAAAACTTGTTTGTAGAGTTCATGAAACATTTTCCATGCCAGACTCACTGGTGGTTTGCACAGTGTGCAGGTGAGTGGCTGTGGCTCTTTGAATAAGGAAAGACCTGCTCATGTGTGGCAGGGGTTGGCCCTGGCTGACACCAGGTGCCCACCAAGCTGCTCTGGCACTGCTCCTCACCTGGGCAGGGGAGAGAAAATAGAAGGAAAGGCTTCTGGATTGAGATGAGGGCAGGGAGAGATCCCTCACCAGCAGACCTGGCTTTAGGAAATGGGTTTAATTTATTACTAATCAAATTAGAGCAGGATAATAAGAGAATAAAAATTAAGACTTACAACATGTTCTCCCCACCCCTTCCTTCTTCCTGGGCTTAACTTCACTCCCAGTTTTCTCTGCCTCCTCTCCACCCCAGCAGTGCAGGAGGATGGGGAATGGGGGCCCTGGTCAGTTAATCACATGTTTCTATGGCTCCTTTCTCCGTGGGGATTGGACTCCTCACACTCTTCCCTTTCTCTAGCCTGGGGTCCCTCCCACAGGCTGCCCTTCTCCATGAACTTCTCCAGTGTGGGTCCTTCCCACAGGCTGCAGTTCTCCATGAGCTGCTCCAGTGTGGGGTGCTTCCACAGGGTGCAGTTTTCCAGGAACAGGCTGCTCCAGTGGGGGTCCCCTGCAGGGTCACAAGTACTGCCAGCAAACCTGCTCCCTGTGGGCTCCTCTCTCCGTGGGGGCACAGTTCCTGCCAAGGGCCTGCTCTGGCATGGGCTTCCCATGGGTTGCAGCCTCCTTCAGGCATCCACCTGTTCAGGTGTGGGCTCCTCCAGGGGCTGCAGGTGAGTCTCTGCTCCTCCAGGGACTGCAGGGGGACGTCCTTCCTCACTATGCTCTGCACCACGGGCTGCAGGGAATCTCTGCTCCGGTGCCCGGAGCAACTCCTCGCCCTCCTCGACTGACCTGGGTGTCTGCAGGGCTGTTTCTCTCACAGGTTCTCACTCCTCTCTCCAGCTGCAATTTCTGTTGTGCAGTTTTTTCCCTCCCTTCTGAACTCTGTTGTCCCAGAGACACAACCCCTGTGGCTGATGGGCTCAGCCTTGACCAGTGGCAGATCCGTCCCAGAGCCAGACTGGCATTGACTCTGTTGGACATGGGGGAAGCTTCCAGCACCTTCTCACAAAAGCCACCCCTGTAGCCCCCTGATACCACAGCCTGGCCATGCAGACCCAATACACTCTGTGTTCTGAGTGGTGGCCTCTCTTCATACCCAGTAACCTGTGCAGAGCCCACACCAGAAGCAGATAGAGCTGAAATATATTTAAATTTCTGCCAGCCTTAAGTGGATTGGCAATTGGAGTGGGAGAGAGGGACATGAATGAGCACTTCATTGAGAGGAGAACTCAGTGCTGCATTCTGTCTGTGGACATCAGCTCAGGATTTCTGCAGGATGTGCTGTTGCAGGTGACTGTTCAGGAAAGCTGGACTTTGGAAATGAAATGAGAAGGCACTTTGTGGGGACCTTAGTGGTCTGTTGTGGAGTTTAACAACAGGTGTGGGATCACAACAAGTCTGTGGTTGAAATCAGTGGTTGAAATGTATTCTGTGACCGAAAGAGATTTTCTGTGATGAAAATACTCTTCCCAGGGGCTGGGAGAGGTGTGCTGCAGGAGTGTCCTGGCCAGTTTGGGACTAGTGTTCTCCTCCCCCTCCTCTGACCTACTACCAGCATGTCCCAAAGGTTATGCTTTGAGTGACTGAATCCTGTCTTAGTTTATTGTGTCATAAAACATCATTTGGCTTTTTATTTTTTCCTTTAGGGACGTGAGGGGGCACAGATTGAACCTTGGGAAGATGCCGACTACCGCCTGTACAAAGTCACAGATAGATTTGGGTTTCTACAGTAAGTACCAACTTTGTAAAGAAAATAAGATTAAGAGTTTGCTACTATTACTATTTATGCTTTTTATTGTATTGCCTATTTGGTGAAAGTAATATTATGCCTTTTAATAGATCTTCTGGAAGCTGCTGTGTAAGTGTTACTGCTGGGTCACCTTTCACTGTGCTTTTCAGTTCAGTTCCTATCTGTTTATTTATTTCTGTAACTTGATCTTGCATAGGGAGGGAAATGTTTTAAGTTTTTTTGTTTGGGGGGAATGAAAGTTGACAGTCTGCAAAAGAGATATTTCAAGCTGAATTGTAGTTGTGGAATAACTTAGTTGGATATAAACAACCTTGAAGTTTTTGGAAGGATCTATAAAAATTTTGTTGACGTGTTGATTTTTAAAAAGCTTCCAGCACGTTAAGGTTACTTACTGGTCATGTATGAGCAAATGTCTATCCCAGTCCCTCAAAGATAAATATCATTTGAGTTCATGTATTTAATAACGTTAGTGAAATCTCTGCTGATTTGGTACCTAATGTTGAATCTTAAAGTCAAGTCAGAAAATGGCAGAATCCAGATCCAGTTCCCCTCTAGGTACCTCCTTTGTAACACACTCTGTCTTTTGGCAAATAAAGGATTAGAGTGTTAAATGGTATTAGGATTTTTGTGCTTGGCAGATGTAAATATTCAGTTTGTAGAAACTGAACACAAGCAGAGTTGCCACTTTTGATAATATCAGGACTCTGATGTTCTTGTTGTTTGGCATTTATGATTGAACATGTGAAATTCAGTTAAAATCCAGAAAAATCAGTGATAAGAGGAAAACTCATTAATAACTATGTAATTTATAGTATGAGGGAAGGATGTGTGTATGTTTTGGTTTTTGGGGGGATTTTTCCCCCCCGTCTTCCTTCTCTTTTGCCATGTCATTGTTTTTATAAGCTGTCAGTTAAAAAGTCATCTTCACCTGCAGACTGCTTTTGCCTCACTGGAGTGAGTTAATTTGGGGTATGGCATCCAAACAGTTGTGTTTTACACAAGGAGGTCCTTGTGTGCGTAAACTACAGCTGCAGCACCACGTGCCTGGTGTTGTAGCTGCAGTTGGAGCATTTTTAATGGAGGATGGATGTCACAGTTATTCCTTGTGCAGAAGTAATGGGAACTGCTTCCGAGTTCACCATGGACTTTGGTGTCCTTGTGAACTCCTGAACTTTTCCTGGTACTTGTATTTTTGTGTGTTAGACATGGAATATTGTTCCTCCAGTCCTCTCCAGTTGCTGCTGCAGTCAGTTTTCAGGAATGTTACTGTTCCACAGCTCCAATGCCTTGGCATGTTTGGGATGCAGTTGGGCACATCGATGTGCCCCAGGCTCTGAGCTCTGTCCCTGTAACTCAGAGCTGCTGTGGGCACCCTCAGATCCCACTGCAGTCATTCCTGGGGTGTGCCAGGGGGATGGACCTCAGTCAGCAGCCCAGACCTCCTCCCTAGGAACATCTTTACTCACAATGCAGAATTAATTGTTGTTACAGTCAACTTCAAGGGATGAAAATGGAGATTTCTAATACATGAAGACTGCACAGGCTCACAGTGTATGCAGATAATCTCTTCACTAATTGTGTCTATTTGTAGCTCATCCATGTCTTGTTACAAGGCAGATTTCACCTGAGAGTGCTCAGGTGTATGAGAGGCTGCTTTATGACTCTGTAAGACAAATCCATTGCAAATGATGTCTTTATTTTCCTGGGAAATAAAATCTCTCCTATTAGAAGAAATACACTCAGGATAACCATATCAACTATCTTGCCCTGAAGAGACAGTTTATATGGCACTGGAGATCTGAACTGTGGCCTGGGTTCGTGTGTGCTGCCACCCTGAGCCTGTGCCACCTGCTGTGTCTGAAAGAAGCTCCTGTTCTGTGAGACTTTGGAATCAAGCAGGATGTACCAAAAGCTTCCAATGATTATCATCCCTGAGAGCCATAATTCCCTGTGGTCTGTCAGGTGTTTAAAGTAAATTAATTGTGCATTGACAAACAGGCCTGATGCACATTGAAACCTGAAAATCTGGGGACAGCTTACCAAGCTTACTGTGCTCCAGTCAGAGTCCACAGTGATTTGCAATCGTTTGTATTGACATCTTAAAATACTCAGTAAAATGTCTTTTGTGTCAGAAGGCTGCTGGGTGTGAGGAACAGGATGGAAAATTAGGGCTTGTTTTCTCAGCCACAATAGGCTTTTATTATCATCAGTAGTTTTCTTTTTCCTTGGCTGTGTCCTGTTTGCAGCTTTGCTGGACTCTGTGAAGGGGCTTTCAAGGTTCTGTTGATTGGTGATAAGGCAGAAAAGATAATTTTTGGGGAATGAAGCACTCAGGCTGTCTGTGTAACTTGCCACCTGTTTAAAGATGGGAGAACATAAAGACTAGAGACACTCTAAGAATAGTTTTGGTCTGGGTCTGCACTACTTCTGGTGTCCCAGTGCCCTTATCTGAGTGTCAGACTGGGAATTTGTAAACTTGGGGACCCTGAAGACACTTCAGTTGTCTTCCTGCCATACCAGTAGAAGTGGGCTCAGGTTTGCTTAAGAGAACACACAGAGGCAGAGGGAAGGTGCCTTTTTATTTAACAGTGGAGAAATTGGGTGGTGATTGGAAAGTGATAGGACCTTTCCCTTCAAGTGAAATATCTCACTTTAACCTTCTTTTAAGACCCACAGCTGATGTACCTGATATCCCTGGTCAGTTCTAAGTGTTGTAGTATTTATTGTTTACAATAGTTGGGACCATCTTTACCCAGCACTGTCTTAAATTTTCAGTAGCTGCTGCCCTAAGAACACAATTTAATTTGTTTGCTGCAGTATTTTATTTTGGAGTTCTGCAAAATGTGTGGATGTTCTTGTTAACTTTTGGTTATTAGAAGGAAATTGGTGTGGACAGGTTATTAAGATAGCTACTTAAAACAAAAGAAAAAAAATAGCTGAGTTAATACCTAATGAATTTAGGGAACAAGAAAGGAAGTTCAGTGAGAAGTACCAAAGCATTATAATAATGAGACTTGTTTGAAATGAATACAGGGAAGTTTTAGAGGGAAGTGTGATGTGAGAAGGTTTTCAGCAAAGCCAAGCTGTAAAATAACTCATGGGGAGCTGAAGGGTTCTGTCCCTTGAGATGTTTAGGACCAGACTGTGCAAAATGCACCTATGGGGAGTTTGGTCTGTAGGACTGACTAGATTGTAACAGCTGCTCTACTGAAAACATAAACTGTACATGAGAGGTGTGCAGGAACCAGAAAGAGTGAAAATCTCATTAGTGGCTAAAATGGAGAAAATTTGGCCTTACCAATTGCTGTTGTTGCCAGGCTGTGGTGGGTCATGGTGTCTTTAAGCCATGTGGTTTGTGGCAAACCAGTCTCAACTTGGGGATTTTTTACATAATGTATTGCCAAAGAACACAGCTTGTGATTGCAGATTTGGATACAGGGGACACACACACTCCAAAACATGAAACTTTAACAGACACCTGAAGGAAACCCCTGTCTCCCCTCTGCCTCCAGGCCAAACTTCCCTTTGTGTTGTGGGTTACCCTTGGATCACCCCAGTTCCTTTGGTGAGGCACAGGGAGTGCAGGAGGTCCTGCATGGAATGGCTCCTTTCTGCTGCTCCTGGTTTCTTACTTGTTTTCATCTGCTGTTCCTTGTGTCTTATGTGTTTTCTTCTGCCCCAGTGTGGGTCTCCCATGGGATCCAGTCTCCTTGGAGATACATCCCAGCATGGTGTGCCTCCCTCTGGGAGTGTATCTATGGCCACATTCCCAACATCTCCTTCCGTGGGTCTCTTCTGCCTCTCCAATTAGTATTGCTCCCTTTATTAATATAGATTTGTTTCTGTCAAGTACTGTTGGCCTTCCTCACTGTCACCTGGTGCACATGGGGTAGTGCCTGTTAAAACTTTACTCTTCACTTACATAATGTTTCTCTTGGAGAATCCCATGTCAGGGACTCATCTTGTCATGACCACGAGTATTGAGAGAGCAGTTCAGTGTATTTTATACAGGTGCACTGTGGTTACCCACAAACATAAAAATATTAAAAAAAATCCCAAAAAGACAGCAAAAAACCTTCAGGCATAGTCCTTGTCCAATACAATTTATTTCCAGTAAAAATCCTGCTGCGTTCCTGATGTCACGTGATGGTGCAGGAATGCTGAACAGCAGGGGTGATGTGAAAAGTGCCATTCAATTTTAAAAGGAACATTTTTTTTTCCTCTGGGAAGTCCAGCACCAGTGTCTGTATGTACAGTCTGCAGGGTTTTGATAAGATCAGATACTCTTGTCTAGAAAGTGCAGGAGAGGGAGAGTTTGTGCTCTACCTGTAGTTGCTGGAAGTCCAGCAGGACATCTCAAGGGACTCTGTAGGGCTCAGATAAGCCTGAGTGTGTGATAGATGACTCTTGCAATCAAGTATTTTAGGAATGGGAGAAATGCCTGAGATCTCTTCACAGATAGTCATAACAAAAACTGTTTTAACTGGTTTTGGAAATGAAAAAGGCAGAATGTGTTTGGTATTCATAAAAGACAAGGGGGTTGTTAGTTGATTTTTTTCCTTTTTTTCTCTCCTTTTTGGTTTGTTTTTTGCGTTTGTTTTCCTCTTCTTGGATATGTTGTGTCTTTTTGGTCAACATTGTGTCAAGCTACCTCTTTTTTTTTTATTATTTTTCCTCCAGATTTAATCACAAATTCGCATTTCATGCTCAGAATACACACACATACACAAAGCACCAGAATCTTGCAGTTAAAAAACCCAACAACCAAACTAATAGAAAACAAAAAATTACACCCCATGCCCAAAAACCAAACTCCAAACACCCTGCACCCCCCCAAAAAAGCAGTTCCTTTCTGTCCTATCTCAGAACCTGGCTAAATTTTGAAGTAAATGTTTTTAGAATTCTCACTGTGGACTGTTCTTTTCTCCACAGTTTGCCTTGTAGATACTCGTGTTTGCAGTTTTTCTAGCAGCAGTCATTGATAAGGGAATAACTTCAGGGAAAGAAACCTGAAGGAATTTCTGAGTGTCTTGAAGCTCATAGCAGGCATTCCAGTAATGCCTGGGATCTGGGATTTGACCCTTCCCCCTCCTTGAATTCTTTAGTTGATTTGTTACTGTTTTGGGATGGTTGAAAAAGCTACTGAAATAAATGTGTCATTCCTTGGGTGGGGGCAAGTTCCCTGCTACAACCAGGAACATTTTCAAAGGTGTTTATTTCTTTAAGCTGACAATTTAAATAATATCTGTATTAATTTGTCAATTTGGAAGTGACAATGATATGAATAATTTCTATAGTCTAAAAAAATTATTAAAGGTCTTAAAGCAGCAAAAGAAAGCAAGAAATCCAAATGAAAGTCAATATTTTGTAAACAAATAAGAATTTAAGCTTTATCTGAAGATCATTGAAGCACATACTTGAAGATTTTTTTTTTCATGAATATATCCTTGTATTTAGTTTTTGTGAAATTCTCCAGTTAGCTACGGGGACAAAATAACTTTATTCCTTCCCCTTGCTCCTTGCCCCAGATAATTTTAAGGCTGAATGACCCTTGGCTGATTGGGGTTTGCAAAACAACCTAAACTTTGTATGTGGGCCTAAAGAAGGGTGGAAGCTGAAACCAGAATTTTGCAACTCTAAAGGTCAAGACCAGTCTGAAGAGCTGGTCCTCTTTGGGGCCTTTCAACCCAGGGAAAAGTCAGGGAGCAGGAGAAGCCAAATGGCCTCTGTTTCTACTTAGGATGGCTCAGAAAGCTGAAAGTTGAGCACATGCAAACAGCTCAGAGACATCTTCCTGTCCCGTGAGGATTTATATTGCCTGGTCTCTTCTAAGTGTCCTTGTGTGTATATTCTCAATGATTCTTTTGTATTTGTCTCTGTGCATCACCCAGATGTGAGGGAGGCATTTTCCTTTATAAAAAAAACTTTTCAAGGCCCCAGTTGTGCTTTCCTAAGTAAGATGAAAATAACATTGCTTTTTGGAATTTGGGACAGCTACAGCTCAAGGCCAAATTTTATTACTCCTCATTGGAAAACATAGATTCTGACTAAAATGTGCTGAGTAATGTATTGTGGAAAGCATTGTAAGTGTCCAGATCTCAATAGATACGAAGTAGAGATAACAGAAGAAACCGCAATTTATTTACTGCAACTTTTCAAGAGCTTTTTTCTTTCTGTTGTTCACTGATGAATGCCAGCAATGGAATTGTCCTGGTAACTTTTGGTCATGAGCTGTGGAAGTCATAAGCAGCCATGATACATTGAGAAAATTAAGAAGTTATTTCATTTCTCCAGCTCGCACTGTATGAGTTCTTTGCAGGCCTTGTTGTTGTCAAGGTCTGTGTTAACTTGTGTTAATAATTATCTTATAGCAGTAACCAATATTGTCAAGTTTTGTGTCTAACTTGGCTGATTCAGTTTAAACACTTTTTCTTTTTACTGGCTGCTCAATAATTGGAAACTGGGGATGTATGTGCAGTGTGGCAGATGCTCTTATGGTGATAAATATCCTGGGATCAGCATAGCGATGTTGGAAGTTTATTTGTTTGTTTTTTAGAGAATAAAAAGTTGTACAATAAAAGTACCAATGGTAGAAAATACAGATGTGGTCCCATTCATGAGGCTCCCTTCAAAATTCGGGTTAGATTTTCGTGCTGCTCTTACAGTAGCTCAGTGCTGATTCTGATGGAATTGTACCAATTCCCAGCAGCTGAGAATGTGACTCATACTCTTAGTCTTAATCCCCTGAGTCTATTAAAGCACTGAACATGCTTTGAGAATAGTTTGCTAATGATGGAGATTACCAGGGTGCCAGAGGCACTTTTCAAATAGCAGAATTCATTCTTTCCTTTGCTGAGAGAGAGACCTGCCTGCTCTTCTCCATCAACTTCGCTCCTTAAAAACAGGTATTGCATTTTTATTAGCTCTGATGCATTTCTGCAGCATGCTCCAAAAAATGAGCTAGGGGAGCTAAGAAGTGGAGAGCTCAATCAAGGATTGTGAGATACTCTATTAAATGAAGCTATTGATTCTTTTTTTTTCTTTTTTTTTTCTTTTTTTTCCTTAACCCTGAACTTTTTAATAGGGAGCAATATGATGAACATCCAGTTACCTTCTCTCTCTCATTCTGTTTCTTGGTAGTTTATATGTAGCCTTGCTGGAAAACAGTCCTTGTCTCTGAAGTATTCTTTGTGCATTCCTTAATATTTTCTCCAATGTGCCTGTTGCACCACATGTCTCAGAGCAGTAACTCTTGCACAGCTCACCCTGCTGATTTGGGTGGGTCCACAAGTGAGTTCTCTCCAGGTAAGAGGTGTAAGGACTGGGCTCTGAGGGCTTTTGGCAGCAAAAGAAGTTATGCTGAGATTTTGGGTAACAGAAATTAAAGAAAGAAGCCTGTTAGCTGTAATTTGATAATAATCAAAGTAGCATTAAACAAATTGAGATTTTATATTATTTTAATTTCAAATTTTTAGTAGAAAAGTCACAGAATCATAGAATCATCAAGGTTGGAAGAGACCCTGAAGATCATCCAGCCCAACCCATCACCACCACTGTAATCCCTAAACCACATCACCCAGTGTCAGATCCAGGTGCCTCTTAAACACCTGACTCCACCACCTCCCTGGACAACCTATTCCAGTGCCTGACCACTCTAATAGTGAAATTTTTTTTTTTCTAATATCTAATCTGAATCTCCCCTGTCTCATCTTAGGGCCATTTCTGTTTAAGGCCATTAAATCTGCACCTCAGAGTTCAAGGAAAGAGCACCAAGGCTACTGGGAGAGTTCCACACTTGTTGTTCCCAGTGACATGCAGCCACCATCCTTAATTTTCTTGGTGCAGTAAATATTGCCAAACCCATTACGTGATGTTCTAAAAGTGCAGCGAAATGTTTATACTTAACAGTTCAATTATAAATGTAAATTTTACCGCATTTTATTTATCATGGTAATTCAGGAGGGAGTTGCTGTCATTTTCCTCTCCTCTTTTCTTCTCAGCTTTGTGAGACAGGGTCAGAATTGCTTGTCAGGAGAGTGGCTTAACCTAACTCTTCCCTCCCTTGGGAAGAAGTGTGCCAAGTTCAGCCTCTTTCAGCTGTCAAGGACAAAACTTTATTTAAAAAAAAGTTCAGATCTCAGATATTACAGAAAAGTCGTGTTTTTCTTCATTCTCTTTCTCCTAAATATATAAATATGCCTCATTTTGACCATGTAGAATTTTTCATGTGGCATTATAAAGATTTAGCATGAGAACTCCACTGGAGTCTTCTATTATGTGCTGTGGATTTTGCCCTCTAATATGTGATACACTTCTCTGGACTGATTGTGCTCTGAAATATTCATTGCTAATCATTGTATTAAGGAACTGCTGTAAAAAAGAAAACCAACCACACACTCAACTCTATTTAACATTCTTTCCTTTTGCCCTAATGTACACTGAGGATGTTATCTTTATTTAAGGAGAGAAGTGGAAGTTTTCCTGGGTTAGTAATTGAGATTCAAATTGCTTGTTTTAGATCCATTTTCCTGGCATTAGACAAATACTTTTTTTTTTCTTTTTTTCTTTACCTGCTTCCACAGGGAACTAGTTTTAAAAGAATATTTTAATTGCATTTCTGTATGACAAAGCCTGTTTTTTGAAAACACAGCAAGACCACTATTTATTGCTTATGGAATTCCTGATAAGCTGAAATGAATCCCTGCTTACCATGCAATTGTGAAGTGATGGGGCTGAGCTTGAGACCAAGGTCAACACAGAGTTTTATTTAAACCTCACTGACAGTGGAAGAGCACATTGGACCTGCTGTAAAATTCACTTAGTCCTGTCCATTCTGGCTGAGTTTACAGCTCTGCTTCCGTGATGGACAATGACCTTTGGCCTCTGGATTTGTCTCCAGTTATGGTGGTGGTTTTGTTGTGATCCTTCTCTCTGTGTTCATGCATTTGAACTCATGTCCAAAAGCATGAGATGTGTGTGGCAATTTGCTTCCTTAAAACGATGTCTTATTTTGCAACAGCAAATGTGGTCAGACACGATGCTTTAAAAGGTGTTTTGGTTGCTACAAGGAACTCTTCAGTGCTTTTGTTGTTCACTTTTTCTCACACTTGCTGCTCTAAGAAGTATTTTTGCCAGCCTGATGGTGAAAGTGGTTGTTTATTCAAAGCTGTTTCATGGTAATTATCTAAACCAGACCCAGCAAAGGGACCTTCTCTCTTGGGTGGTCACTGGGAGCTTCACAGCCTTCTAGGGTTTTACAGTATTTGCACATCACTTGTGTTCCTGGTGGCAGGATTTCACCAGGAGAAGGTGGAAGTGCCTCACTCCTGGTTTTGGCCTGGTCACTGTCCAAGCCAGACTTGCTTTAGAACCTCCTAAAGCCAAGGAGGCTGTTTGAACCCAGACTCACCTCATTTTGTGTGAGACTCGAGGTCATCTTGGACCATTTGAAGAGAAGCCAACGCCTGCAATTCAAACAAGAGCTGAGAAACCCCCTCCTGGGCTGGTATTTACAGCCACAAGAGGGAAGTAGGAGGACTTCAGGTGTACCTTGCTCTGCCAGTTTTTGTTGAGTTCATTTTGGATTCCATTGGGGAATAAGCAGCTTTGCCCACCTGCTGTGCTCTCATGGTTGCAATGATTTTTTAACATCTACGTCTCTACAAGTTACCAATGAATTTTTCAGTGATTTGGACTGCGAGTGTCAGTTCATGTACAAAAGTGTTTAAGATGTTCTTCTCTTTAATTCAGTTTTGTGCATCTTAGTCTAAACTGGATTGTTAAAGAATAACTTGAAAGGGGTTTTGGGTTTTTTTTTCCTTTTAAATTTTATTTTTCCTTTGTGTTATCATGGTGATCTAGTGTATGGCTTTTCTACTACTCTCCTTTCAGGCAGCTTCTTCCTGTGGAAGGAAGAAATATTCTGTTGTTATTTGTTATAATTCAGAATGGTGTGGACCTTTTTTCCCCTCAAACGGTGTCACAAGGGTACCCATTTCTTTAGCTTATTCTTAGGACTAGAATTGAAATTTGAATTTTAAATCCATTCTTTTAGCTGAGTTAGTCCAGGCTGTCACTTCAACAATCCTCTGCAGATACAGAAGGTAACAAGGTGAATGCAACCCTGCAGATTTGATGGCAAACACGAAAATAAGCTGCAGGAAAGTTCTGCCGACTAAGGACAAATAATGTGTTTTTGTTAACAGCTGCTGCTACTTGATTTGAGTAAAAGATCACCCACTGTGTACAAGGAATTCATAAAGTACTTCCTTGTATGGAAAGAACTATTAGGCAGCAGAACTGAAAAAAAAAAGATTGAATATGTTAATATGGTTTAATTTATACATTCATAAAGCGATACACGATGGCTTTGAGTTACTGCTTAAGCTCCAAAACGTGAGTATTCAGCATAATCATTGTTACCACATATGTTTCCTACCAAATTTAGCATTTATAGCAGATTGAAGTAACTGAATGTAGGGAATGGCCAAAGTGTGTTTCATTGGCACAGATTAAGGATGCTGAAAGATGTCAGGGACAACAGTTTTTAGAAGTGCAAAAATGCTTCTGCTCTCGACCCGACGAAGGACCCACCAAAATGGGGTTTGACACCACCAGAGGTTATTTCCTAAAAGAACCAAGTGCAGGTTCACAAAGCTTGGAGCTTCAGCAGTGAGCAAATCCATATTGCTGGGACCTCCCCTCTTAGTTAGCTGGTGTTGAAACACGCTCTGCACAGCACATGAGTTTTAACAGAGATGGAGCTGCCAGCCAGCAAACCCTGGCTCTCCATGGATCTGTGGTGTGAGGGAGCTCCCCTCCCAGCACGACTGGAAAGAAGCAGGTGTGTGTTTAAGGGGAAAGATCCCACGTGTTTTTGACGTTATCACGTGTAAATTAGAGGCAAGGCAAAGAGGCTCGTTCTTTTTTTCATTTGTCTTTCAGACTCTGGAGAGTTTTGAGGTAGCTTAGGTTAATTTTTATCTTTTTTTAAAAACACTTGGCATTGATTCTGGGAGGACACTCTTAACCCCAGCCGTCATTTACGCACCATTAAAGTGGCGTCAAAAATCACAAGAAATGCTGACGTGCCCAATTAAGTGGATTATAGATTTTTCTCAAAGGTTTTGTGATTCCAAGCTGGGAAGACTTTAGAGTTTGCATACAGAACAAATCTCTTCTACTAAAGTCTCAGGGAAGCACATATTTTAGCGTTTGGCAGTGAAATCACAGATATCTTTTTTCTGCTATGAATTTCCTGAACACTTTTCATATTGGCAATAAAAACTTTACAGTGAAGTCATCTTCTTCCAAGCAGCAAAGTACTTCACTAAAAAGTCACCATTTTGAGATTTAATTGAATTTGAGAAAACTTTTGATTTTATTTTATCTTATTTTTCTGCACTACTTGAGACTTTCTGGACAGGAGCTACATGTTCATGGCACTGTGCTCTGCATATTGGCAGCTGCAGCCACAGAATCCACAAATAATAATTGCAACTAAAACCTAGTCACAAAATCACATGTGGTCCATTTTTTTTGCCAGCATTAAATTCTCTCTGCAGCATATTTCCTGATAATTATATTGTGGAATATCACATTGGCTGATCCCATATGTTAATTAATTGCTTTGGCTTGCTTATGAATTTTAACAAAACTTCTGAAAGCTGTTTTTTAATCTGCTGTAGTCACCACCCCCATACTGTGCAGAGGTTGTTCAGTGAAAATTCAAAGTGGATGATTATAGTAGCAGAGCTCCAATTATTTTGAGAGACAGACACAATCAGAATTGTGAGTTATGTAAGTAAATTGTGAAATGGGAAGAAGTGAGTGAGCTGTAGAGTTTTAGCTGTGGAAAAAAAGCAGTTTTCTTATTTTCTCCTTAATATTTTCAGAAACCTTTTCCATGTACTGTTGGTTTTGAAAATTACACTCTTGCCTTTAATTTCCTTTGAGAAGCTGGAAGATTAAAGCAATGATTCATAATCAGGATTCCTCTGAAAATTACCTTTTTGGACCAAAGGGTCTGAATTAAGACCAAGTTGTGCTTTAGATTTGTGCTATAAAGAGTAGAATAACTTAATCATAGGCCTAAAAGAAGGACAAGACATTGAAATAATGTTTTATTTCTACTTAGAATGGTTAATGAGGTTTTTTTAGTTGGCTTTAGAAAAGAGTTTGCTGTGAGGCCACCTTGTGCCACACTGCAGACATAAAACCAGTCCTTACAGGGAATGATGCTGGTTCCTGTGGTCTCACAATTGTCTTATTTATGTTCCCTTCTATCAGGTGATTGTCAAGCATTTTTCAGCAAACTTTGGAGCAAAGATCAGTGTGCATATACTTAGAACAGGCTGTATGTATATATCTCTCTATATTTATTTATATATATCTAAAAATAAGATGTGATTGTGTTGCAAAGCACTGTTGTAAGTATCCATAATACTGTGTATTGCCCTGGCAGCTTTATGTGCCGTGGGTCAGACCCTGAGGGGGAGGCAGACCTAACAGAACACCTCCTTAGTGTGTTTATTGCTGTAGAATTGCTTTCCCAGTGTGAATGTACTCTTTTTTTTTTTTTGTCTAGTAAAGCTATAGCCTCCTACAACTCACTTCTGACAAATTACACAGCCTAAAAACTGGTCTTACTTGGGAAGATTTACTCTTTCCCAATACACCTGGAGACTGTAAGGTTGCAATTTATTACTCAGCAATCCGAGTTTGATGTTGTACAGCAAAACAACTCCATTTTTACTAAAGCTTTTTGTGTCCACATACTTCTCAAGCGAATTCTTCCCTTCTCATACCTTACCTGTGCATGAATTTATTTCATGTCACTTTTGAGTTTTATGCCTCACTAATGGTTTTATGGATGTTTCACTCACAAATTTCTTAGTCATGAAAGTTTCAAAATTATACAAATGACTGTTTTTAAAAAATTTTTTAAAGAATTCCTTCAGAATAAGTCTCCTGAATAGTAGCAGGTATGTTTTCTTCATGCATTTAAACACTTAATAGTGCATCACAAATGACAAACTGAATGCCCAGCATCTCTTTCTTCATGATTAACTCAATGAGACCGTGAAGATGAGTGTCCTGCAAGAAACTTTTCCCATATTATATTTACTGTGTGAAACAATTTTGCATAGGCACTGCACCACAGCCTTTATGAGGATCCAATTTTTTTTAATAATCATGTTACACTGAGCTCAATGATGTAGGAATATTGAATTTAGTTGACTTTTTAATTCAATAATGACTTGCATGTATTACAGTTATTCCTGCAAATGTTTCATTGATAAAGAGCCTCAAATTCTTCACAGTGCACTGGCTAATTCTCCCTGGGGCAAGAATACAGCAAGCAAAGAGGGTTTTTAAGCAAGTGCTGTGTTTTGAAATAGAATTTATGAGAAATGACAATAGAGCATACCAAGAAATTTTGAACATAACAATTCTTTGGGCAGTTAAGCTTTGTAGTAAAGATTTTTAGTCTTATTGTGGTCAATTTTTGCCACTTTTTTTTTTTCTTTTTTTCCCCAATGAAAAATTGATTGCCAGGCTTTATCCAATTTGTAACTGTGAAGAATTGGATTGATCCTCTGGAATTTAGAGTTTGGGGTGATCGGTGTATCAGGGCTGCTGATCATTGCACTAAACATCTTCCATCCTCAACTGAAGCTGCAGAGGATAGAGGAGGCTTTAGATTTCTTAAATTTAAGCCAAACTAGAAGCAGGAAAATGCTGTGATTTGAGCCAGCAGGGAACATACTTGGGATTTAAATACAAGTGTAAGAAAAGAGCAAATCTGATGAGTGGCTAATATAAGAACGTCTTTCCTCGTGATTGTATTGAACAAATATATCAAAGTGATGTTTAAAGATTTAAGCAGCAGCAGTGGGTAGGTGACTGTAAGCTTGTTAAGTCTTAGGCTTTTCAATTCATTTAAGCTACCACTGTTACTCGAGGAAGCTAATTACAACACAGCTTAATGGTCAAAACCATGGATCTGCATATTTAATGTTCTGAAGGGACAGGTATTTATGCATTTAAGATCATTATTTTAAGTTATCTTGAAACATTCATGAAACCCTGTGTTAGCCATCGTGGGGGATTTAAAGATGTAAAATCCATTCATCCCTTAAAATGCAACTTAAAAAATTTCATTTTCTATCAAGTCCTTGTTTTTCAAAATGAAATCTTGTTTCTTTGATCTCACAGCCATTCTCACCAGAAGGTGGGAATAGCCCAGATGGAAAGATGGGAAGACAACTTTGGGCTGGTGTTGCAGATCAGCACCAGTGAGGACCATGGGTTGAGGTCCTGAGTTCAGTCAGACCTTGGAAGGAAGTAAGCACTAGATTCCAGTGAGATGGCTTTGAGGAGCCTCTTGCTAGAATTCCCAGCGTTCACCTTATTGGAACTGGGATTTGGACTTGCAGTGTTTTGCAGCTCCCAAACCTGGTGACAAGATCTTCACCCCTTTCTCTTAGTGCTGTAACTCCAGAGCTGCTTGGCAGTATCAGAGCCCTGAGCTGCTGTTGGGATCCAGTGTGGGCTGCCCAGCCTGGAGCTGGAGCTCCTGCCTTCCTGCCAAAGGCACAGACCAGGGTGGTGATTCTTGATCCCTGGCTGATTCAACAGGTGACTTTGCCTAGTTTGGGTTTTTCTTTAGTGTGGACAGCAGAGTGTTAAGATTTCGTTTCTGGTTAGTGAAACCTTATTTCCATGAGTTCAGTTAAAAGCATCCCTGTGACTCCTCTTTTGGATAACCAAGGATTGTGTGGTTCCAAGCTAATTACGTTAATCAGTTCTGTTCTCTCTGCATCCCCTAAATGAATATTACTTGAGCTATTAAAGGAGAAAACAGTCATCTTAGGGGCAGGATATTGCTATATTATGTTAATATTGTTTACTACTTCACATTATTATTTGGTGAAGTGTGCAGATGAAAATCATGGAAAAATGCAAGTTTAAATAGACTGGGGATGATGGGAGAAGATTCAACGTTAAAAGAAATAATGAAGGTATAACAATGTTTGATTGGTTAGGCTGGGGAAGGAAGGGGAAGACTTGTCATTATAAAGAAAAAATAGAAGGTGCAATAAAATAACATTGATTAATAGGCATTAATTGATTTTGTGTCTGATCCCACCTAATCATGTAAAAAAAAATCCGTAAGGTTCTTCTGCACAGAAAACACATATGCTAAGGGGAAATGTATTTATTTAAAAAACTTTTAGGGGCTTGAGAGAGTTTGTGTGCCCACTGTGCCTTTCCTCAGTCCTTGCAGGATAGATTTGAGTATTTAGCTGGGTGAGCACGTGGGTGTAGTTGGTGCCATCTCCTTATTTGAGAGGAAGGTCTCCAGGAACTCGGTGCATTCCAGTCCAGTGAGTTACTGAGCAGCCCGGGGCGATTCCCTGGGCTGCTGCTTCTGCAGCATCAAGGGGAATAAAAACATGGGGCTGGCTTCAAGTGCTCCTGTGGAATTCCAGTGGAGGCACATGGAATTAGGGCACAGCTGTGCAGCTCAAGAAATAACGAGGAATGTGGGCATAAATTTGCTGCTGGATCGATTTGGTGAGGGAGTGCAGTGTCTGCTTCCCAGGGCCTGCTCAGGAGGTTTGGTGAGGGAGTGCAGTGTCTGCTTCCCAGGGCCTGCTCAGGAGGTTTAGTGAGGGAGTGCAGTGTCTGCTTCCCAGGGCCTGCTCAGGAGGTTTGGTGAGGGAGTGCAGTGTCTGCTTCCCAGGGCCTGCTCAGGAGGTTCAACCACGCCTTTTCTCTGCATATTGATGGTAACTTGGAAAATTAGCTAGTAAATCACTGCAAAATATTGTGAAAAATAAGATTTGATTAATCTTGCATGTGATCAGCTTCCATGCTGGATCTGCCAAGGGTAGGATAGGCTGTCAGGTGGTACCAGTTAAGCAGAGGAGCTGCTGTGTCCAGTGAGTCCCCAGGGATGTGGAGCTGTCACATCCTTGTCCTGCACACTGCTGGCAGCACTGCAGGGAAAGGAGTTGGTTGTGTGCCCAGCTGGGGGGACCTCAAAGACTGAGGCTGGGGGGGGTGGGCAGGGCCTGCAACTGTCACTGAACAACTGGAAATTTTAAATGACGTGGAAAGGCTTAGAAATCTTTGTTCATCAAACCAAACAGCAGCGACCCCAAGCAGATTGTATTAAGTTGAATTTTTACTTCCCCTTTGTTTCTCCACCCGCCCTTCAAATAAACTGGATTTTTAGGTCATATTTGGCATACAAAGGGCCTGCTTTCAGTTGTTTGGTTTAGTTATATGAGAATGTGGACAATAATTTGTGACATTACAACCTCAGGTAGCGCTGAATATAGGCTGTTTCTGGTGTGTTAGATGGTAATCAAGAGTTTTTTTGATTTTGATGTTGCTTGCCAAGAAAACTTTTAGATACCTGGAAAGTGCTCCTAAATGCATGGGCTGTGCTTTTTGCAGTGCTGCTCAAAAGGAACAGTGTTTTGGTTTTAAAATTAGTCCTGGGCTGTGTACTGGAAACTTTGACTTGTGTGTGTGGTCTCTGAAAAGGTGTTGATAGGAGCAAGCTTTTCCATTAGATGAAGTAATTCAAATGTGTTTCTTTATTCAAATATAACTTCTGAATCTGAAATGACACCTTTTAAATGAGATAAATGAGACTGAATATAATTCCAGCCTTTTGCATCAGACTGTGCTTGCATTAACATCTGTGGCCTTCCCCCACTGTTTCATCCTGCACAGATTTGATACAGGTCTAAAATACTGTGGTTTAATGGCCTTGCTGTGGAAGGCTGTAATGGTGTGGGTAGGAGGTTTTTCCCCATAATATCAAGACTCAGTAGAAATTTTTTTAGAGTGTTTCACATGGTTCCTGCTTGTTAGTCCTTTTAAAACACGGTTTTGATGGGTGTGTTATTTATCTGACCTCTGGAGCAGAAGAAGGGTAGTTTTGCTGCTTGCAGATGAGCTGCTGTGTTTTCAGAAGCTTTAAAGGAAGGCTCATTTGGCATCAAAGTGGTCCAGTTACTTTTGATATGAAAAACACAAATCTCTTTGAGAAAAACAGAAGTTGGAGCCCTCAGGATGAAACTGGAGTTAATAAAAAGTCTGATTAAAAAGTCTGAACATGTATCTGTTCCAAGGTTTCTTTTTAAGCTTTCCATTCCTAAACTGCCTTTTTATACTTAGGCTAAGAAGTGAAAAGAATTTAAGTTTTAGTACTAATTGGATACCTAGTAACATCTGTTTTTTTTTTTCTTCTTCCTCCTTGTTACTGAGAGTGAGTTTTGTAGAGTTTTGAGAAAATGGAAGTTAACTCTCCTAAGTCAAGCAAAGTCTCAGCACCTTTCCTAGAGCACAGTAGTAAAGGAGGAAAACCTTTATTTTTATTGGTATTTCTCCTAATAATGGTATGGTCAAATAAACAGAATAAAAATCACTTGAGTTTCAGTTCAGTACAGCACAGGGTGCTTTTACAGAAGAAAAAATGAGTCCTTGACTTTTATTAAGCTATGCAATGTTTTTGTTAAGCTATGCAACTATTTTGATTTAGAATCCTAGTTCTGTACTTAAAATATTATGAGTTTGACTTTGTTTGAAAAATAAATTCCGAGGGTTTCTGTGTGAATCTTAGTTCTTTATAGTTCAGAATTCTTGTTTGCTAGTTACTATAAATTGCTGCTGTAAATGGTGACTTGTAAGAACTTACACAGAAATGATTTTGTGCCAGCATTAACCAAGACTAACATGAACTTTGTCTTTGTTTTCAGTCCAGAGGAGCTTCCTGTCCACGATGCAGTGACAGAAAAGGTAAGTCCACTGCCTTCCAGGTTTTTTTACCAGGAAATAAAAGTTTACAGATTTTACAGCTTTTTAAAATATAAATCATGGAGAAACGAGTTGATGAAGCATTTTATTGATTTGCATTCCCAGGGAAGCACGTTCCAAGTGCTGTAAGAACTGTCGTCCTTGAGGCCACATTAATTTGCCCACAGATCCCTTGGGGCCCCCTCATTGTTACATTTACAGCTGGTGCAGGTGGGAGTCCAAAATTCCTCCTGCTGCTGGAGGATTCTGCAAGAGCAGTTTGACACCTGATGTGTTGGGAACGTGGAAAGCAGTAAAAATAATGGGGAACTGAATTGCTGCTTGTCTGGGCCTGGTTACTGTTGGCATTCCCCCTTGGTCAGTCAGGCCTGTTGTTATCTCCAAGATCCTGCTTGTTTGTCCGTATTAATAATCTGTATAATCCGAAAACTCAAGATAAACTATTTAAAGCTGTATTTTTAAGTTACCCCTCTTGGCTGCACAAATCAGTGGAGTACATGGAAAAGGGATGGAATGACTTGTTCCAAGGCAGCTCAGCTCCTTGAGTATTAAAAGCAGCAAAATAAATTAATTATTGTAAGCTTCAATTATATCCTGAAACTAGTAAGAGATGCTCTCTGTAGAAGAGTGGAACTTGTGAGTCCCTTTTGTTTTGTGTTGGTTCCTGTGTGTCCCTGCACACACAGCCTGGAATAGTTGTGTTTTCCTGCCATGTTTCATTACATTTAATAACACAGTGAGGGGATGTATAATTTCATTTCCATCAGAAGGGCACAGCAGGGGGGGGAGTCTCTGAGCATAAATATTAGGCAGCTTGCAGTTGCTGTGGTGGGTGTGTTTTGAAGCTCTGATTCACTGTGGCTTTGTAGTTAGCCTTAAATTATTGAGGGAAAATTAGTCTTGGGTCTCTGTCCCATATTGTGTCTGTGCCGGCTCAGACAATGTGTCAGCACAGAAACTGTATTTATTGAGCCGGTGTTAAATTGCAAATCTGGAGTCTTTTTAAAACCATCCAGTGATGCTTCTGTCTTAAACTCCTGGTTACACTCCTGATGGTATCCTGACCTCTGCTGGTCTGAGGTTTATCTGCCTCCTGTCAGCAGGATTTTCAGGATACCATTCATGGGATAATTAATGTGTCATGTTAATGCAGACTAAGACTAAAAGCTTACTGTACAATGCCTTTTGAAGTCACTTGGCAGAACTATTTATGCTTTCTTTTTTCCTTGCTTGTGAATTTTAAAAAATATTCCTAAGCCATGTTTTCATTTCATTTGCAGCTTAGGTAAAGGGTTGATATCCTGGTGAATTTTGAATCTTTGTTCTTCACACACACACACACACACACACACACAAAAAGCTTAAGCTGGGTTTTCTATGTGTATATTTGTTAATTTTTGGTCATAATACCTTTAGTAATTATTACTGTGAGTGTGGAGTAGTTTTGATGCTTCATTACCTTGCTGCACATTTGGTGACTTAAATGCATCAAATCATTGTCCTACATTATGAACTACTTAACCTTGAGATGAATCATCCAGCACATCTGAGATAAAACAGGGGGAGGAAAGATTTTCTGGAGGAGGAAAGGAGAGAGAACTGACCTCAGGAAATCTGGAGTCTGTGTCTCGCTCTGGGTTTGAAGTGTTTTGAAAATGAACGTTTTGTAAGTAATTTTCAGTTTGTTGGGCTTTATCTTTTGTTTGTTTGATTGTAAATTCTGTGGTGAACAGTTCAGCAAGTTCTGGTGTTGTCTGAGGCTTCTGCTCTCCAGGCAGGTGCAGTGCTGCACACAAGATGGATGCTTGCCAACTTAACTCCATGGTTTTTTTGCTTTCACTGGTGCGTCATTTACTGACATCAAAATAAGAAACCCTCTCTGCTTCAATTAGGGATTCTGTTATTCCCAGTAGCAAAAATGCTTCCAAGTGTAAAATGTACTCAAAAGACAGATAAATGGAATTTTTTCTTTTTTTTTGGTGACAACTACATGGAACTTGCCTGAAAGAGCAGCAGCAGCTCTGAACACTGAGCTGCCTCAGATCTGTCCATGTTTTCAGTGTTGTACCTGTTAGACATGAAAGGGAACATAATCCAGACTGGGAAAGAAAGAGCTAAAAATTTTCAACAACTGAACCCAGAAATAATTGCTATTTTGACTACAATAGCATCACTTGAGAATGGGGATAAATTGACACAGAGACATGAAAGCTTGAACAAACATACAATTGAAGTGAGCTCCTGGCTCAAAAGACCAAAAATCTTGAAAGCAGATCAAACATACAAACAAAAAGACTGTGGGAGCAAATAGGGTTTTATTTTTTTCTTACCAATTATCTGAACAACCTGTTGAGGGCAGAGACCTTTCCTGACTTCCTGTTATTCCTGCAGTCTAAACTATGCCTGGAGGACATCTGCTCTTAGAGATGTTAAAAGTGCCCATTGCTTAAAGGGCTTGCAAGCGGGAAGGAGAATCAGCAACAGTGTTGTGAAACTCATGACATGTGGGAAGCAGTGGGTTTCCTACCCTTCCCCTCTAACGGAACTCTTAAGAAATGTCTTTTACAATTATTTTTTTTTAAAGGCAGGTATTTGAGATATTGCCCAGTCCAGCCAGAACACGGACAGGAATGTGGATTGCAACGTGAGCAGTTAGAGAAATTACGGTTGAAAGAGTAGAGGCACTTCTTTTCCCCACAATTTTCTTATACTTGTGTCAGGCTTACATCAGTTGAATTCAAACAAAAACAAGTTGGTTTGGGTTTTTAAGTTGTTTCCAGGACAGTTCATGGACTGAACCGTGGTTGGGATGGACCTAAATGGTCATCAAGGGCTACTCCTGCTTGTGCAAGGCTTTGGACTCCTGAATTAAAGTTCTTTGCCCATTTTGTTGCATTAATATCCCAGAAAGAATGCAAAAATTCTGATGGATAAAAGCTAGTAGTAAAATTAGGATTCTGTTGAGGTAGTAAGTAATAATTTATATATCCTCCCAAGATTTCAGGCTTTATAAATACTTAATGAAAGTATTAATAAATTTTCAATATCCTGCAGAGCTTTAAAATTAAACTTTTACATTGTTACCAGATTGAATCACTAACCATATGAATATCCTTCCTGTCTTTATTAAGCCCTTTACAACAAAACTAAATATTTGTTTATATTCACCTTTGGAGAGAAAGCAATAGCCACACACAGACATTTTTCTGCTTTAACTTTTCCAGTGTGGATCCTCAGCTCCAGAGCGCTATGAAAGAGTTGGAATAGTGTCATTAAAAAAAATGTAAAACCACATAGTTAATAGTTAACTTTGTAACATAATCAGAGACACTTGTGAAATGTCAAACTGGGCTGTAAAAATGATACTAAAAATCTTATTGTTGGAACCAACAAAATACAGATTTTTGTCCATGAACAAAGGTAGCTAATTCCAAAAACTTGTTTGGTTCCCAAATTCTAGAAGTTGATGGCAACTACACCAATATTTTCATAGACAGAATGGCAATCTCTAGGGTAGTAGGGTTGTCCCATGCTTTTAAAGCTGTATATAATAAAACTGAAGTGTGGAATTCACATTTTTATGATTGTTATGCATTATACTACTTAATGTAATGATTTGAGAAGATGGGGCTTGCTTTGTTTTGAATTCTCATTCTATCACCTTATTACTGAAATATTCTTGCTAGTGCTACAATTTAAGCAAACAGATCTTCAGAAGAAATCCCTGATGTTAAAAAATACAGGATAATTTAGGTAGAAATGTACCAAGCCAAGGAAGAGAATTATGGCAAGGCTTTCCAGCTCTTAATGTCCAGAATTAGAGCTTATTCCCCCTTCTGCTCCTGCACTGTTGCTCTTGTGTGCATTTGTTTTTGTTCCTGTATTTTGTGCCCTTTTAAAGTTGTGCTTTTTAAGAAGGGGTGGTTTGTGTGGTCACTGGCAAACAGAAGCTGGTTATGTTTAGGGCAGGTCTGGGTAAAGAAGATCATTTCAGAGGCAACTGATTTTTAAATGGCTTCAGCAGAAATTATTTGCCTGAAAACCTACTGAGTATAAAAACAAATGGAAGGCTTTTTTACCTGTCAAAAATGTGTAGAGAAGAAACTTTATAAATTTGTACTTAACTTCTTACAAAATACAGTTCTTCCATAGTGCTGAAAATAAGGGTTTCTGCTTATTTTCAGTTGGTTGTTTTAAGTGAACTGGTGTTACTCTTTGCTGTTCTTAGATGACTGGATAAAAAGTTGATGATGCTCTGTTAAACTTTTTCTCAAGGTTTTTAGAAAAACATGAATAATTTAAAATGTATTCATTTTGAAAATACTGAACATTTCTGATTCCTTTTCAGCAAAAGCACCTTGAAATTGAAAGAACGACAAAATGGCTCAAGATGCTGAAAAGCTGGGAAAAATACAAGAATAGTGAAAAGGTAAAGTTCTGCATGCCTTTGTCACTGGCTGTCACTTCTGAATGGTTGTGTACCCTGAAATTAGATTGTCTGTGTTTGATACCTGAAAAACCCAAACCCCACAGTGAAAGAAAAAGGCTTTTTATTCTTCCAAAAAGCAAAATACATAATAGCCCAATGGTAATAATAATGACCCAACAAAAGTGGTGGTCAAATGCAAGGAATTGTGTTCCCTTTGTTCATGTCTGCAAAACAGTCTGTGGAGAGAGTGGGTTGGGTCAGGTGGGCCATTAAACACCAAGTACTTTGACTTGCTTTAAAAGCTGGGCAGGGACTTTCATGTGCATAGTTTATTTGCTGCAGTTGTAGTCATGATCATCTTAAAATTACAGAAAACTTTCAGCTGGGAAAAACTTGCTGGAGAGGCTGCATTCCCAGCACTGTGTTCTGGGGAGGTTTTCATAGCTGGTCTTGTGGCTGTTTGGTGGCTAATGCACAGAATATGGAGTTCCCAAGTTCAGATTTCCTCTGCTTCTCAGTAGGGCTTAAAATCTGGATTTTCTGTTGGGGACTGGGTGTATATTCTGATGCTGCTGATCCAGCTGTGTTTTGCTGAGGACTTGAGGACACCAGTTGCCCACCCCAGGTTCCTGCAGATGACTGGCCTGCAGTGTTGCTTTACTCCCTTACTGGCCTTTAGCAAATAATCTGTGCAAAGTTGAAAGCTTTAAAGGGAGAGATTGAGCCCAGAATCCTTGTTAGCCTGCTGGGCAGGGAGCTGAGATACTACGAGGGAGAAATTCTCTTGGCATGTCCCCTCATCCTGTCTGCTCACTGCCTGTGTTTTGGATACCAGTAGCTGTGTTTGCACTTTGCTTTTGTTAAAAACCACAGCCAGTGGTTGATGTTTTTCAGGGTATAGCTAAGAAGCCATTTTAAAAGTCCATTTTATTAAAATATGACGTGAATCCATGAAAAATAATTATTTGTTGCTGAAGTTTTTCTTACGGTCCTGCTTTCTGTCCTGTCATCTTTTCTGGAAGGAGAAGCTACAGGTCATAACACCTGGGACTTTGTTTCTTTACTGTGGCAATAGGGTGATTTGAAGATCAAATATGTATCCAAATCCAAAGGGATGATAAAAAAATGAAATCTGTGTAACAGCTACTTTGTTTGCTAAGAGAATGTTAAATATGACCTTTCAGGTAACACAGTGACAAGTCCAGCAGTGGTTGTGCTCTTCAGCCGTGGGTGATGTGGGTCCATGATACACTGACTTAGGTGAATAATCCTCTCCTCACCAGGCATGCAGAAGGTGCAGCAGATCAGCTGAGCAGAAAGAGCTTCAGTTCATGTAACAAATTATAGGCTGAACTATAAATAGTGGCAGGAATAATTCAATATGTTCATAAAGGGATGAACTTTGCTTGAGGCTAGGAAAAATTCTCACTCATTGTTGAACTCTAGTGGAGCACATGAGACTTAAAAAACAAGGGTGTTTTCCTTATTCTTTCTCACATCTTGTGTGGTAAGTGAACCAGAACATAGAGAACAAAGAATCAAAGGCAGACATTATTTGTCACTGCTCTTTATGAAAAGCCTGGCCACGTTCTCAGGGTTGTGCAAAACTCACAATTAAAGACAGTTTTTATCTGGAGGTGTGTTGGAAGAGTGCACCAGTTTTCCTCGCTCACATTCTTGCAGCACAGAAGCAACAGTCACAAGAACAGTTCCTGGCTCTTCTGTCTTCACTTGACTGGATAAAGTGGTTAATGTTAGAGGAACAAACTGCTAAAGAAAATGAACAGCCTGTGTGTTGGAGTCACTTCACCTGACACTGCCATGGTTTCTGTGCAGTCAGGCTGCTCCTGAAATCAGTGCTCTTTAGAAATAGCACTGAAGGGAACATTGCAGGAGCAACAACAGTAATAATGTTGTAGGATTATAGAATGTAATTGTAGTGATGACTTGGTTTTGGAAAATGGCATATTTGAGAGATGCTTGTGACCTTAAAAAGAGAACAAGGGAGGTCCCAGGGATACAGCAGGACTTCAGACAACCTGTTTGCAATGAGCCTTCATAATGTACAGCTGAGAGAGTTTTGCCTTGGAGGAGTCTATTCATAGTGTACACATACTGCAAATGAACCCATATATTTGGTTACATTATCCCAAACTGTCATAGGCTTAATTGCAAAATGTAGTTTTCATTTAATACTCTTGCAGAGCTGCCTATAGGCTGCTGCCTTATTTTTTTCTCCTGTAACTTCACAAGAAAAATTAATGAGAAAACATTAACACATGTTAATGTGTGCACGTGAGGTGGTTCTATTTACATCTTTCCCTGACCTTTCTGGAAGAAGAATATCTCAAGAAAGAGATGAGGGCTCTGGGAACCTCACACTGTTTGATCATGGACATACCTATAGGAGCTTGCCTTGCTGACCTTATGTCCTTGTCCAGTCTCTCTGTATTGCTCCCAGGCTGCCTGTCCTTGCTTCCCCCACACCCCACAGGTTTCCTTGTTCTGTTTGAGGTGGTCCATGCACTCCTTAGTCACTCACAGAGGCCTCCTGGTGCGTTTGCCTCACTTCCTCTTTGTGTATAAAACTCCTTGATTCCTGTGTGATTATTTAGGCATCTTTTCCAGTGAAGTCATCATGATTCTTACAGACACCAGTGTCTGAAGTGTGTAACTGCCCTTGTGTCTTTGTGTGATTGATATTTGTCAAAACAAAGCTTTCATCTCCCCATCAGTCACTTCTTATGCAGGAAGTGTCACAGAGCAGCAAAGTTTGTGTTTCAGTGTGGTTTTCTCTAGCTTGTGCTTTTATTTCCTATTTGTATTCTACTGCTCAGTAGTCCAGGGTACAATCAACCACCCACAGATAGTAAATCCTTCCTGGCTTAGTATGATCATAACTTTCAGGAAAGATTAAATAAAACTGTTATATGCTGTATTCCCATTTGAGTATTTCCACCAAAGTATTTCTGTCTTTCCCTGTCTTTCCCTGTCTGCCTTCATCTGTCTGTGATTGAAGTTGCCTAAATTGAGAGGGAAAGGAAGAAGAGAAACAATCAGGGTAGCTGCCATTTCCAGCTGTTCTGGCATTCACACAGAGTGTAATAATCAAGTCTCCACTTCGTTTGGAGTCTGAACACAGAACCTTAATGAAGAACCCTCTTCGTATTCCTGGGATTTTTTGAATGAGGTGGAGCAACTGCTGTATTTGCAGTCTTTCTTCCTTTTATGCAACCCACTGAAGTTGAAGAACCTCTAAAGGCAGCAGGCTTTATAAATATATTTTCTTTTCATTATAAATATACTTTCTTGTGAGACTTCAGATTTTAATTCCTATGCTTGTCATCACGGATTCTTTTTGAGCTGCTTGTGCAGCTCTTCCTGACACAGCTGAGAAAGTTTGATTTTTTAGAAAACCAGTTTTACATCTTTCAGGAGCAGTGATGACACTTCCACTCTTCAGGCTGGTGCTGTGTGACAGTGGCCTCATTGGGTTCATAAGCTGGAGAGATTAGGGCAGGGAAAGGAAGGGGAGGTTCTATGTTTTCCAGGTTTTCTTCATGGAGGCAACATTGAATGTTGGAAGTTATGGACTTCATTATTTGAGATGATAGCTAGTTTGGAGTATTTCAAATTTGAGAGGGTTTATTTCCTTTTGATTTGTAAGGATTTTAGTTAATTCTGTATATTCTGTAAGTCTACAAGTGTGATTTCTTTTTGCATTAGAAGAAACTCCTTTTGAATTCCCAAATGGTAGGACCTCATCTAGTCTCCATTTGTCATATCCACTTCAGGATCAACAATATTAGTAATAATAGCAAGAGTTTACGACAATTGTACTTGGCTGAATATCATCTTAGATGTGATACAGAACTCCAACCTGTATTTTTTTGTATCCCATGTTTATACAGCTACATGTATCAAGGATTACTTTCTTTTTTCTATGCCCTATGCTGATGGAAACATCCCATATCCCCATTCTTGGAATGATGCATGCTTTTATAGGTGTACATTTTTATCTGAACTCCAGGTTTATATACTTGTGTTTTGTTTTGAGCTGGTATCTTAAGAAGGCCTAATTTTAAAGAATTTGTTGAAGATTGACTCGTTATTTCATCTTCCCAGAAGCAAAAGAAAAGAAAAAAGTTTCTGAATTTTCTACTTTCTATTTTAATTATTAATTCAGAGAGAGCAGAAGAGTAGATTAGGGTTCTGCAAGTATATAGAGCCAATCAGTATTTCTCAACAGTTTTCAACCTTGTATTACGTAAGGAAATAAAAGCCAGCAGAGGGCACTAGTATGGTGCTTATGGTAAAGAGATTGTTAGCTAATAATCAGTTTACTCATTTATATTTTGGTGACTGAATGGTTATAAGAAGTGAATTCTGCTGTGAAGTGTGTGTGGGTTCCCCCCTCTCACTCCCCAGGATGTAGCACAGCAGTGTCATTTGCACAGCACTGCAGCATCAGAAAGGGGCACGGAAAGGTTGAGGCTGGAAGGGACCTCTGGAGGTACCTGGTCCAGCCCCCTGCTCAAGCAGGTCCCCCACAGCAGCTGCCCAGGACCATGTCCTGATGGCTTTTGAGTGTCTCCAAGGAAGGAGACTCCACAACCTCCCTGGGTGACCTGTGCCAGCACTTGGTCACCCTCACAGTGATAAAGTGTTTCCTGATGTTCAAAGGGAATCTCCTGTGTTTGTTTGTGCCCATTGTCTCTGGACCTGTCACTGGGCACCCCTGAACAGAGCCTGGTCCTGTCCTCTTTGCACCTTCCCTTAGGTATTTACACACACTGATGGGATCCCCTGAGCCTCCTGTTCCAGGCTGAACAGCCCCAGCTCTCTCAGCCTTTCCTCACAGCAGAGGTGATCAAGTCCCTTCATCTCTGTAGCCCTTTGCAATATGTCCATGTCTGCCCTGTACTGGTGAGCCCCGAACTGGACACAGTGCTCCAGGTGTGGCCCCACCACTGCTGAGTAGAGGGGACCTACTGGCAATCACAGAATCACAGAATGGTTTGGGTGGGAAGGGACCTTAAAGATCATCCCATTCCAACTCCCCTGCCATGCACAGGAACACCTTCCACTAGATCAGGTTGCTGAGTAGAGGGAAAGGATCAACTCCCTTGACCTGCTGGGAATTCTTTTGTCTGACACTGCCCAGGATACCCTTAGTCATCTTTGCTTCCAGGGCACTGTGCTGGCTCCTGCTCAACTTGGTGTCCACCAAGACCCACAGGTCCTTTTCTGCTTCCCAGCTGGGTGACCCCCAGCACGTTCTGGTGCCTGGGGTTGTTCCTTCTCAGGTGCAGGACTTTGCACCTCTCCTTGTTGAACTCCAAGAGGTTCCTGTCAACCCCTTTCTCCAGCTTGCTGAGGTCACTCTGGGTGGCAGCACAACCCTCTGGTGTATCAGCCACTCAGGTTTTTGTTGTATATGAAATGTTTCCCAGTTGTTTCCATGTTATTGTCTGTGCAGTGGAGCCTATGCCATGAAAGGTTCTGTTCTTGAGTGACTTTTCTCTCTCCTATATCAGATAGACAGTGAAAGTCTTTGGTCTTGTGTTCTCTGAGTCTCTAGGCAGGATCTGGTAATGACTTGGGATGACTGAGAGCTTTTTCTCTGCCTCAATAAAAGAGTAGTTGGAATAGCAGAGTCAGCTGAAGACAGATCTAAAATGGTTTGTAGGAAGCTGTGACTGTTATTTGGGTTTATTCTGTCAGGTAGTGCAATAATTCAGAATTCACCTACTGAAAATGTTTGCTTTCCTCCTGGGGTTTTTTTGGCATATCTGTAGTAGGCTGCTGGACTCTCTGTCCTTTCCACTCTTTTTAAAGTTATATTTGCAAACTCACTTTTCAAACTTTTCTGTAAAAAGCACCCCCACAGTTGTCTCAGTTTTTACCTACTGCTGCAAGTGCTCTTGTAGTGTTTGGCTGTTTCAATCCAGGCACCACAGAAGATGGGAAAACTGTAAATACCATAGACACCTCTGAAACTGGTGGTTCTTCTCCTTCAGGTTTATCTCCCCCAAAAAAACCCTGGAACAACCCCACACCTTGGATGGTTTGAATTATTTTGATTCTATTTGAATAAGAAGCTGTTGTTACAAGGGCTTATTTCTGGCCTTTCATATCCACCTGATCTTCTCCCAAACATTAATTTACAACAACAGTAATCCTGAGAATTTATTCTTCAGCCAGTTTTCTTCACTAATAAACTTTTGTTCTTGAAGACATTTGAAAACAAGTTACAAAATTATAGTTAACTGACAAAAATGTTTGTTGTGAAGGTGCTCTGTTGCTGTACCATGGGGCTGAGGAATAAAACTACCTGTCACTGGGGACAAGATCACTGCTTTTTTTCTCGTTTGGCTTTCACAAGACTGAATTTTCTCCCACAGGCAGTTACCCCTGTGTCTGGGCTGACACACACTGAATTCTCAGTGTGACCTGAGCTCTGGGTATCCATCTACAGAGGAGCTGCTTTGTAGCTCTGTATGTTCTTTATCCTTACAGAAGAAACTGTACTGACATAGCTGGGCTCACACTACAAGTGTTGCTGCTTTAGCATCCTTAGCATTAAAGCAGCAAAGTTTTCTTTATAAAGCACAGCATTTTTTTTTGTGGACAGCCTCCAGGATTGCTGTTGTCTCTTATATGAGTTTAAAAGTTTCATTTGAAAAGGAACAAGGGAAAAAAGTCATGACCTTACTTGTGCAAGACTTCTGGATTTTGAAATCCAGGCACAAATCCTTGCTGGCATTAAAGACACCTTTAAAGATCTGATATATCCCAAGCAGCAGGAGGTTTGCAAATTTACTGCAACGAGGGGTTCATTAATTTTCCAAAACTGGAGATGTGAAATACGTGAAAAGAAAAACGATCCTGTCTTTGAGGAGGACATTTCTTTTAAAATATTTCTTATGTTGCAAACATAACTTCTATAAAAATGTTTGAAGGAAGTGATAACTTTTTCAATTGCAATTTTTAAGGTCTAACTTTCATTGTAGGGTAAATGCAAAGAATGAAGTTTTTGGAGAGCAGTTGTGTGTGTTTTATTCTCTTTTAAATCTAATTGTCTCCCTGTGTAACATTACAATGATGATAAAAACATAACTTCAGAAAGGTTCATTTTCTTTGTCAGAGTTCTCTTTTTTTATTTTCCTTTTCTTAGACATGTCTCCAGAAAGATAACATTTTTTTGGTGGTTTTTATGTTGTTTTTGTGCAAATCCTTTAATGTGCATTTAGAAAACTGACTGTTGGTTTAGAAATATCATCTGAGATTTGCTAGCTTTAGAAATGGCAAATTCTGGGTTTTTTTGTGATCTCACTGTTTCGTTGCATACATACATTTCAGCACACTGCTGCAGTCCTGCAAGCATTCAAAAATCAATTCTGCTTTTGTTTTTTTACTGGTAATCTTTAAAACTCTGTGATATTGCTGCTTGCTTGTCACCATTTCTGTTTATAGATTTTAATTATAGTGAGTTATTTGTGGCTTATCCGGAAATAAAAATTGCTAAAAATTGCTAAAAATTCGGGAGTTTTTTGGGTCTAAATTGGAAAATTTGCTCAGCAAAGGTGATACAATTTTGACAGACCTTCCTGCATGCAGAAGGTTTGTAAACATCACCTGCCCAGGTTTGGCTGTGTCCCCATTTTGTCCCTGTGCTTCTGGATTCTGTCAGGAGGTCCCAGATGGAATCACCAGACACCCTCAGTCCCTAAAAGACACTTGAACTCTGTCCCCCAGCAGCTCAGCCTTTTGCTGGGACAGTTGATGTCATTGCAGTTTTCTCTTTAGCATGTTGTACCTCACTGTTCCTTTTGTTCAGAGCATTGTAGATTCTGCTGCATTCGTATTTTCTTTTTCTTTTTTACAGTTTCATAGGAGAATTTATAAAGGGATCCCACTGCAGTTCAGAGGACAAGTCTGGTCTTTACTACTTGATGTCCCTAAAATGAAAGAAGAAATGAAAGACCTGTACAGTGTGAGTTTGTAGAATTTCTACTTAATATTAATTAAAAAATATCAGATACTGAAACTACAGCCTTTATTAAGCTTCGTTGTTATGCAGCATTAAAAAATAAATTGAAAATTACGTTGCACTCTACTGCTTATTTTAGCTAGGGAGAAAGCTATGTGTTGAAAAGCGCTTTTCCAGCCTATTTTTTGGTTCTGAAATTCATGGAATTAATTTAGTCTTCTTTCCATTTCTTTTCCCATTCTCAAATACTTGCAAAAGGCCTTTTAAAATCAAAGCGAAATAAAGTAAGAAAAATCCCCTGTCAAGGTAAGAAGGCAGAACCCTTGGAAACTACAGCTCTTTGAAAATGTCTATTAAGGAAGTGACTTGTTAGCTGAATATCAGTAAAAGAAGTTTGAATATTCTGGAAGGGATGGTGCCTTAATCTTGGAAAAGCCAGAACAAGCTGGCTGTCTTTGTGCCATCTCATGTCCAGGTGAAGCTTAGCTTTCCAAAGCACTGCCTGGTTACTTGGTTGTATTCCCAGAGGTGCAACTGGTGACGAGGGTGTTAACCCCACAAAATTCCACAGGCATAAATCCATCACTTAAGTGCATCTCCTACTTGGAATATAAGGAAAACAGCTGTTACTGCCCAGCCCTCCTCCCTACCCTGAGTAGCAGTTAAAGGAAACTCTAAATTACTGTGGTTATGTTCCTCTAAATTTTTCCCTGCTACCTCTTAGTTTCTCTGTGGGTGTGAATAAGCTGTTGGCCATCAGAGCTGGACCTCAGACCCCAGAGTGGAGAGGAAGGTTCATGTGCAGGCTCATAAGTTGGGCAGAAGGGGAATTGAGTCCTTTAAAAGTCTGACTTTTCCTCTCTGCTAAAGGATTATAGGAGAACTTGCCTAACAGAAAGGCAGTTTAGTATTCTAGAGTGTTTCGTTTTTCTCCCCACAGCAATCTGAATGTTCACTGCCTTTTAAAGGAATAATGTCCAGAGTTTCAAGGAAATGCATTGCTGGTTTGATTTTGACATTTTGTAATAGCACTTTTTTGGAACTGTGCTTAGGATCTGAGTAGATGAGAAATCTTATACGGTCATGAAAGATGGATGTTGACATTGATGTTATCTAAATTTTGGTGTCTGTGATCTTCCTCTTAAATTATTTACTGCTCTTTAGTCTGACAGGTTGCTCTTTCTGACTGTTATGGGGTTTTTTAACTTCCTAAGTAAGACTAGTGGCAGATCCAAAAGGGATAAAACAGAGTTAATGCTAAATAATGTAGTTGTGGGGAAGAATGCTGAATAAAACTAGAAGTATTTAAAAATAGGTGAATTCATCTTCAGAAATGATTAATGCCATCTAATGCTCAATGCAAAACAAAGAAATGTTTGTAGTTCAGATATAGAAGTAGAAGGAGTTTCTTCCATCATTACCCTGGGTTGTTTATTTGTGATAAGCTCATTTTGCTGCTCTCCATTTTCCCATTGAATTCAGGGTCTTCTAAACTCAACTTTTAGGAACAGAAGTGAGAATAAATGAATGAATGTCAAGAGAAAATTATCCTAAGTGCAGAAAATAAGGCGTCAATCTAACCTGTGCAGGCTTCCTAAGTATTCAATTACAAAAATGGATTTAATTATAAAACACTAAAGCAAGTGCTAAAGTAGACATATTCTACAGCTAAATTAGATTAGAACAGAAAGACAGGAAATTACTAGAGAAATGTCCATTATCTATACTTAGATAATAACTGGCAGCTCTGTAGCTACGACTTCTGCTTAGAGAAAAAGGCAGGAAAAGTATGAAAACCACACTAAATCATTTGCTAAAAGTCCAGTCTGGAGCACTTGGATCTCAGGTTCTTGTTCCTGAGTAGTAAAATTAATTTTCTGTCTTTCTCCAGTGCTGTGCCTGCCTGAGAAATGGCAATAAGAAATTGGAAATGCTGAAACAGCCTTAAATATGGGTAGTGAATGATGTGTCAAAAAGAAGTGTGTTATGAGAATGGTCTTTTTACATCTCTGCTGTGTGACTGTGACTGTGTCTGACTCTATAGAATTTGTGTATGTGTCTGCATATTTTGGAAGTTAAAATTGTGATCTTGTGAGTTGCTATTCTGTATTGTTATAAATCACGTTAGCCAATGCTTCAGTATGGGCGTACAGTCAGACGGGTTTCTGCTATTTTAGAGCTCACAATTTTAGACTTAATCTCTGTTCTTTGCTGTTTTCCCAGAAATTGAAGTGGCAAGCACGAGGGTCTTCGTCTTTTATCAGGCAGATTGACCTGGATGTGAACCGGACGTACAGGGATCACATCATGTTTCGGGACAGATACGGGGTGAAGTGAGTACATGGAAAGGGTTTGTTGGGCTTGTCTTAAAAATGGCTTCTGATCTGCCCTGAGCCTCCTCTCCCTGGTAAATGTGTGCTCCAGACTTTCAAAGCAGGGTTACTTGTGTGCAGTGATGGAAATAGTTACTGTCACTAACACACAGCTAACTAGCTTTCCCTTCCCACGAGGTGGGCAGTGGCGTTCCAAAGAAAACCATTTCTAAGCTGTTCTCATCTTATTTTGTATTAAAAAAAGTGTCTCAGGTATTATAAATACAAATGCATGGGAATTCCAAGCTAATAAATGAATTAAGATTTGTTACACAGTTGTTTCATTTAACTATTTCTTTGCAAAAATAATTTCTTGCATCTCTAATAACATTTATCTTCCCAGAGATTTTAGCCTTCCTTTGGACTTTGTATTCCTCTTCTTCTATCTAACTCAGAACCAAATGAGGCAGTATTTTTGTATGTGACCATTTAATTATTTACAAATGTAGACCATAATGCTTTTGGATTTCTTCAACGTGTTGGTTTGGTTTGTTTCTTTTTACTGCCATTGGATGAGGAATATTAGGCAGCTGTCATCTTTAAAAATGCTTAATAGTGAAAAATATTGTGGTGATGCAAATATCAGCATTGTTGCTGGCTTGCAGCATCAGCACCCTGCAGAGATGAAGAGAGTATCTTCTCCCTTCTGTCCCTGTATTAGGTTCAGTTTTTAATCTCCTTTTCTTGCCAAGGCAGATTCTATGGTAGTCTGCTATTTTCCAAAGCAGCACTCAGAGCTGTGCACTGTAATGTGATAATAAATGAAACATTTTCTTATGTTATTATTCTAGGTATTTTTGTGGAAAAACTCTAAATCGGGGGAGTTTCTGTGATGGCTGTAAGGAAGGAGCCCAGAGCAGAGATTCTCAGGCTGGGCTGTTCTGTACAGGGCCGTGTGTGCAGGGCTGCTGTGCCTCGCTCTGCGGGACTGACACGGTGCCATCCCACACTGCCTGTGCTCTCTGGGCCTCACTGCATTCCCAGACACGCTTTTCCATGTCAGCAGGAGCTCGTTGCTCCATCAGTTTGGGGTTAACACAAGCAGAGCCAGCTCCAGTCCCTGTGGCTGTGCTGTAAGCATGCCCTCAGAGTCCACAGGAAAGCCTTTGGCTGCCTGAAGCAATTTCACACTTGGAATAGATCTTGGAATTACTGTACATATATTATACATTTCCAGCGATGCCTCGATGAAAAATTCAGAAATCATTTCACATAGCAGTGAAATAAAGTCCCCTGGGTATGTCAATAGCTTGTTTGACTTTTAAGTAGACTGTATATCTTTGAAGGTTCGTTCTTTTACAGGTCTTTAGTGGTCTCATCTAGTGTAAATAGTACTAAAATTGCCATTATTTTATGTATGTTACTGTGAACGAGATTGAGCTCTTATGTTCGGTTTCAAATGGTCAGCTGAGGATACAAGAGGTTCCTGTGTGCATTTGGGACCTGTTCATTTGTCCTTGTAAAATAAAACTCGAGCTTAATATCTAGGACTTCAGGTTAAACTTTTCTTTGGTTCCTGAAGGATTGCCCTCTTCAGAATTCAAGTTTAGCCAACAAAAATGCCATAATGTAAAGGTTTTGGTAAGTTTTTCCAGGTGTACATCCTCTTCCCAGTATAAAATAAGCACCTTTATACCTTCTTTTTTTTTAGCCTGCTAAAATCTGTTTCCATACATTGATTAGTGTCAGGGAAGAAATTTCACTGGACAGGAAAAGGACAATAAGCAAAACTCAGCAGTTATATTTTAGCAGTTTTACTTGCAGATGAAAGTAGGCATTCAGGTGTCCAAATTCTCCTGAACAAACCACAAAAAGTGCGTGTCAGTTTAAAAATTCATTATAAGAGCCCTCCACCATTACTTTGGTGGCCCAGAGAAAAGCAGGGTTCTGTTGGTTGGTTTCTTGGTTTCTGTCTTGTTACCTTCACAAGTTAGACAGTTTTACAGAAAGCAAAAGACTTTTACAAAGTTTTTTTCGAGTCTAACCCTGAAGTACTCGGAGATCAGCACACTCAGAGGACTGAGCAGAGGATGCCAAGTCAGAGTTAATATTGCTTTTCTCCAGTTTGACAGTAGCAGCCACCAGAGCAGACTTTAATTTGGGTGCCAAGATTAAGACACCTTTGTGGCTGCTTTGTGCATTTCACATCTCCACTGCTACGTATCAGTTTGGAATCAGTAACAGCTGTTAGTGTTCTGCAAGCACAGAAACAGGTCTGGAGGGTTTAAATTTTGGCATCCAGAATAAATCAGTGTTTGAAATGTAACTCATCCTGTGTTTCACTTTACCTGTCTGTAAAAATGATGATCTGACACCGTTGCCTTCTCAAAATTCTGTAGGTATTTTTTGAAACCTTTGAACATGTAAAGCATCATAAAGGTGCTAATTACAAAGTTAGCTTGAAATCAGAAGTGCTTATCATTGTGAAGTGTGGTTTATCCTGTTCTTTAGTGCTGGACAAGTTGAATTGGGGAAACACATTTCCGAAATACAGTTCACTACTTCTAGGTTTTTCTGTTTTTACAAAAGACAGTGTTATAGTATTTTCCTTTTCTGCTCTTATTTCTCCAGGCAACAATCTTTGTTCCATGTTTTAGCTGCATATTCCATGTATAATACGGTAAGTTGTGTCCCTTCACACAAACCTGATTTCTCTGAATGTAAGATAATAACTTGCATCTCTATCTTCTTTCTCCCTAAAAAAAAAAAAAAACCAAAAACAAACATTTCAGAGGCCTTTGGAAGTGTACAGAAATGGATTATTTGCTTGTTGACATGTTTTGAGCTGAAGTTAAAATAAAGCACCTTGATTATGAGTATCTGATTGGACAGACTGCACTGTGCACACAGTTTGGCTGAAGTATTGTGTCCAATAAGAGTAATGAATTTGTGCTGTGCTGGAGTATTATGCACTGATATTTCCCCCCTGTTATATTGTCTGCCTCCCATTCATTTGAATGATAGGGAGGAAAATACTGGAAAAAGATGCATGTTGGAGTTAACAGGCATATTTCAAAACCTGAAAGGTTCTAGAAAATGGAAAATGTCTTTAAAGGTTGCATCTTCTTTATGTAAGCCCTTGGTCTTGGCTGCAGTCCTGGATGGGGATTTATTAGAGTGGGGTTTCTAGACTGTATCATAAGGGTTCAGAACTTATGTCTTTTGGCTGTATGCTAAAAATAGAAACCGAAATGCTGTTGTGTCCACATTTAACTGGGCTTTTGATGTAATATCCCCTCATTCCTTGGGCCCATTTTGAGCATTTCCATACATCTTCCATTTTATATCCGTCAGCAACTCCCTAGCATTCAGTGTGAAAATACAGAAAGTTCAGAAGAGGAAAGTGAAATTAAGCAGTTACTCAAATTAAATACCAGTTTGTTTGATTTGTTTGCAAAGTTCCAAGAAATGTAACCTTTCTGTCTGGGCTTTATATACTTCCTATAAAACATTGGACTAGTATTTTCAAGTTGCATGAAAAATATTGTTTAAAATCAACCATCAAAGTGTAATGATGAAAGTACTGCAGTGAAGTCTTTATTTTGCACTTATGTTGTTGCATTTTTCCTCTTAATATGCAGCAGTTCTTATGCTTTGCTTTTATCTGTAGAGCAAAAGTTCTGCTAAGAGCTTGTAAACTCGAAAAAAACTTATTCAACAATTAAGTCATTATCCTTACAAATACTTTATTGGTGGGGTTATCTGAGCAGCTGAATGATGGTGACAGTTGGTTCCTGCCATAAAAGTCAAAACTAATAGTAGAGGAAATACTTGAGTTCAGTTTTGGAACAATAAAATTTTTCTTTGGGTTTGTTACAGTTGCTGGTTATTGGGCTGCTAAACTTCAGCAGGTTTATAGCTACAGGTCACTCTTGACAGATCCTGTGCTTATCAGTAGTGCTCTGACTGTAAACCTAAACAAAACCAGATCCTCTCCTCCCCCTCAAAAAAACCAAATTACAACTAAATGATAACATGTCTATTCAGAGAGTAAGATGACACAGTTACTTGAAGATATTAGTACTGACAAGGATTTTGTGCATCAGTAGTGAGTTCTAATGAACAATCAATACTTCCAGGTTACTTTTCAGCTGGAGGGTTGTGCATCATTCCTTCTCTCTATCAATATTTTGAATGTTTAAATATAAAGTGTGTTTGGTGCTGTTATAATTAGGGAACCTGTGCCATCAGGACAGGCATCTCCACTAACTAAGGGAAAAGATAAGAGCTCATGGTTACAAGGCTTTTGTTCCCAGCAGTTTAATATTTTCACTGTCTGATTCTCAGGAAGTTGGATACTGTCAGGGGATGAGCCAGATCACAGCTTTACTCCTCATGTACATGAATGAAGAAGATGCCTTCTGGGCCTTGGTGAAGCTCCTCTCTGGCCCAAAGCACGCTATGCACGGTATGGCTCCATGTCATTCAGTATATTTAGGTTTCAACCTGTCCTTTCAAGCTGTAAATTATTCAGAAATTGAACTAAGCTGCTCTGTCTGATTGGTAAAAGTAAGACAAAATGGGAGCTTTATACTTGGGAGGGGTATTGGATGTTACTGGAACTCTCACCCATGAGGGTAAGTAATTGTTTTTATATGTGATATCTTTCAAATAATTCTAATGAAAATCAGATGGTTTCCTCTTCTCTTAGTCTCTCAGGGAATGTAACCAGGTGAAGGCTTGTTATGCAGACATCTATGTGGTTATAAAATAGTAGTGGAAACCTAATACAGAATGTGTTAAATAATATTGCAGCTGTGCTATCACTTGGCAGGATAGGAGTCGACAGTAAAAAATGGACTTGTGTCTAGGCATGAACTTCGGGTTTTATCAGTTTTATCTCTTCTTCACACAGAAATTCCTGCTCTTGTGCTACTGTTACTCTTAGGTTATCAGTAGTTCTCTCTTTCCTTGCCAGATTTAGTGTGATCTATGCGTGTTCCAGGGCTATTGGTATGGGACAAGTCCAGGAATTCCAGCATCTTTGTGATGTTACTGATGTGGTGATTCAGAATAGCTGTAGTTCTTGGAAGCCTGAAAAAGTAAATGTTGTTTAGAACTTGGGCTTTTTAGCAGATTTCCAACAACCTCCAGCTCCTTTTCCCTGCTCAGGACTTTCTCGTACTGTGATACCTTCCTCAGCTTTTCAGTGTTCCTGGGTGTTCTCCACCCCCAAGACAAAGGGCTAGTTTGTTATTTTGCTGCTTATACTTCTGCAAAACTATCACTTTTGGGGGGGAAAAAAGTGTGATCTGATGTGAGGATCAGTGTCTTAAGTGAAATCTTGAAATCATCAAGTGTCAAAGACTTTCTTGAAGCTTTACAAGTAGTAATACAGACTAAGAGCATCTTAAAAAAATCTATAGATTTAACAATAACCAAAACCTGTGCAACTGCAACTACGTAGGATTTTGAGCTCTTCAAAGCTCGTAGGAAATTCTGGGTGTTTTGGGAAGTAAATCAGAAGCAGCTCCTTATATACCAAATCACATGCAGGATGAACAAGAGGGTGAACACGGGAATGACGTGTTGCAGACCTCCCTCTCTCCTGTCACACACCTGTCAAGTGATGGGAGAGGGAAGGAGAGAGCTTTGAGTAGCCCAGGGCTTGATGAGTTCCTCCTCCACAGGACACATGAACCATCGTGCCACAGGTTTATACCCATTGAAACTGTCCTGGCAACATCTGTTAGGGAAGGTTGCATTTATAGTTATGCTGACAAAACCTTGATTATAACTCAAATGTTACCAACCATAAGGTTCTGCTTTCAGCAGGTTGGACCAGGTAATCTCCAGAAGTCCTGTGCAACCCAGATTTCCTATGATTCTTTGAATGTTTATGTTTTAAATGAGCTTTTATCACTGTGCATCTGTAAATATCACTGTAGATTCTGGAAGGGAAACTTTAAAACTGACTTGACTGATATCATATAACTTTGCCCTTTTTCTGCATTCTTAGGGGAAAGTGGCTTAGAGCACTGTTTGCCAACTCTTTAAAGCCAAAATAGTTTCAATTCTAAATTGCCAATATCCATGAAGAAAAACTTTTATAGTTACACTTGATGCTACTGACCATGAAATGGTTCTCTGAAATGGGCACCCCCCAGTGAAAATTATGGTAGGGGGCTGAGTAATTCAATTAGAATCATATTGACAAGAGTAGGGTGGTGAAAAGTTCTTGTTTTTCACTTCTACCTGTGATCTGGAAACGTAGAATACTTTCTGGGTGCAGCCCATTAGCTAGACTTATTTCTAGCATAGCCCCACTTGAAATCAAGAGATGAATTTGGCCTCTGTGATGTTTTATATTGTATGGATGATGTGAAGTCTCTAAATGATAAAATACAGATATCTGACCCTGAAAATTATCTACTTTTTTTGGAAGCTCTTTCCATTGATCTTTCTGTAGTCTTAAAAATTCAAGATAATGAGTTGGTGTATATAAATTTATAAGAGCAACCTTCCATGGAAAAAGCACCTTTGAATGTTGTTGCAGATGGTGAATTAGCTTTGAGGGAGTCACTGTTTACAGTAAGAAAATACCAAATGCCTTGCCTATGTTAGTAGAATTTCCTAATATGCAGCCCAGCATTCAAGTATGGTACAAATGCAAATTCTGTCATTTGTATCTATGAAATACTAAACCTGTGTGAACCTGAGATAGTAAATTTTGGGTCTTAGTGGCCATGCACTGAATTCTGTAACCGGTAACTAGAAAGAGTTTGCTTTTTGGTTTGGGACTTCTTTAGTGATTCCTTTGTTCTCTTTTTTCTGAAGTGACATGTGTTCTTCCAGTTTCCAGACTGCTTAAAAGGTCTTGGGGTTTTCTTTTGGTAGACCTTTTCACCCAAGAATGTGGAATTGCTGTACTAGCTCTATTTAACCTGGTGTTCTGTCTGTGACAGTGACCAGCAACAGATGCTCAGTGAAGTGTCTGAAAAAAAAAGGCAACCAAAGGTCAACACCTCCACCTCCTGGAAAATGTTCTGAAGGAACTTCTTGAGATGAAAATTTGTTTTGCCTGTAATATGGATTGTTCTTCCATTTGTGTTTTGGCTCTGCCACGTGGCGGTTTCTCCTCTGGATTTGTCATAGAGAAGACGGTGAATGTTTGACCAGCTCCCTGCTGGCACTTGGTTTGTCACTGCTCTTGGCACAGAAGTGGTTGTATACCTTGACTTCTGTGGCTTCTTGCCTTTTCCAGACTTCCCAATACTCCCTCAGGGTGGCCAGGACTTGACTGATTGTTCACAGTGTGGACACATGGCACGTGTCATCAGGTCCCAGCACAGACTCCTGCACAACTTTGTGGGCGAAGCCTTTTTGTCTTTTTTGTTTTGCTGTCTTTTAACCCATTGGATTGGCTGCTTTTGGAGGTGGGCTGGAGAGAACAAGCTACTTTAGTGATAGAACCTACCAAGTACCTTTGCAAAGTTAATAGGCAGTAGCCACTGCTCTCTGTGCCTGCATGCTCACTGATTTCTTCATGGGAGCCCGGTGGATTTAAGAGACGTGACCTCTCTTTGTAAAAACCATGTTGATTATTCTCTGCATTACATCCATCTGGGCAACCAATTGCCCCAACTTATCTTATTATGATTTCTATCAGTCTTTTCTTGGAATAGTGATGTGAGTATTGCACAGATACTGGACTGAAAACCAGTTTAAGAAAAGCTGATGTCATTTCAGCCCTTCTCAGACTCGTGGCAAGAGGTTTCGTAGAATCCACGTTTCGGGTAGTTCATCTGTGAGTTCTTTTTGAACTGTTCAGGGTTTAGCAGGAACCTCTCCCCCATGTCTTCCATGCAAAAATTTAATTTGCTTTTAGTATTGACTTCATCTTCTCTGAGCACTTCTAAAAATGTTCACAGACCTACAAGCTCTGTCAGACTTTCTGTTTCCAAGTGTTTGAAAATCGGTCCATTAGTATTTTTAATGTCTTTTGTGAGTTGTTTTTTTGGTGGGGCAGGCTTGCTTTTTCACATTTTTATACTGTGAGGGTTTGATCATCTCTGTTTTTCTGATCTGGACACACCTTCAGCTTTTTGAAGGATCTTTTGTGGATGGTTTCTTTTCCTGCTGTGTAGCTGTGCTAGCTTTTCTTTTACATTTTTTTGCCTAGTATTATGTGTTTGCTCTGAGCCCAGTTTTTAACTCCACTGATAACTCAATGGAAAGGGGATCTTAGTACTCTCCTTTTCCAGCATATGATCTCTAAAACTACTAAAAATTTTTATATGCCCTCTGTCTCGGTTGTGTGAGCTCACAGTCTTTACTTATAGTATATAATCATGATATTTGTCTTGGTAGAATATCCCTCTTGTCTTTTTTTTATGGTCTCTTCTTCAGTGCAGACAGTCCTAGTAACTGCCTGTGCTGTTTGCCCTTCTATCATGAATTTTCTGGGCAACACTTCCAATTTCTTTTTGCTTTTAAAATTTTTAATTGGTGTGGGTTGTGGTTCTTTTTTTTGTGGGGTTTGGTTTGGTTTTTGGTTTGGGTTTTTGTTTTGGTTTGGTTTTTTTGTTTGTTTGTTTGGGTTTGGGTTTGGGTTTTTTTTAGAATAATTATAAATGTGTTTTCCACATGATCTTATATTGGGTAGACTAATGTATGACTGATGGATCTGCTGTCATTTGTCATTCTAATCTAATAATAGTCACTGAGGGGGAATGTATTGATGTGTAACTGTAGTTATTTAGGCAGAAGTATGTGCACATCTGTACATAGACATCATAATATTGTTATGAATATCTGTTTAGATCCAATGGTCTTATAGAAGGGTAATATTCTTGGAGCCTCAATGCCTCTGTAATGTGATTTTTGTACCAAATACACCTTTTAAATGGTCAATTTCTTTTCTTAGGTTTTTTTATTGAAGGTTTTCCAAAACTGTTGAGGTTTCAAGAACATCATGACAAAATACTGAAGAAATTTTTGTCCAAGCTTAAGCAGCACTTGGTGAGTATTTATATTGCAATACAAACAATGCTGGTTTACAGCTTTCTACCTTGTTTCAGTTCAGGTGACCCCACTAGGTTGAGAATACTCAAACCTCAGAAAAGAAATGCAAAGCTGTAAGAGGCAGAAGTGCTGTTGTTTTCCTTAGAGACAAAGTTGTGGTGCCCCTCAGCAGAGTTGTGATGAAATTGGATCATGAGAGTAAGTAAACTGGGTGCCTGTCTCACTTTGGACTCTGAGTTAAGGGCAATATGTGGTTGTTCTGCTTGGCCTTGTGCAAACTGCTGATGGTAAAACATTTTATCAAGGGTTTTTTATATGTAGAGCTTTGTGGTTCACAGAGGTGACTTTATGACCAGCCAGTTTTAATCTCTGCTTAAAAAATAACCTTTATAAGAGGAGTTAATGGTCCTTTTAAAATTTACACATACTCATGAACCTAAATTTAGAGTTTTTTCTCTTCTAATGCTCTTAAGTAGGAAATAATATGCTGGGTTTTGGCTGTATTTATTCTAAGAAATATATAATTTTTCTAATGGGAGAGGAATGCCCTTCCAGTAGTCATCAAGAATTTCCTTGTACATTATATTGGTACTGCCAGAATCCATCTGCAGGTCTTAAAAGGTAATGTAAGAGATGCTCACTTGCAGCAACATCATCTGAGAGTGATGGCTGCTTACAAGCACTGCCTTCTCAGGACTGTATTATTTTCTGCTTAGTGTGTTTCCCTCCCTAGAAAAAGAAAAAAAAGACAATTTGGGAGCAAACTAGCACCTTGGCAATGGTGAATTGCATCTCATGTGTGCTTGTTGTATTACAAAATAGAATTTAATGTCTTTTTTAATTTTTTTTTTTAACAGTGTGCTGTAAGAACTGCTCATAACAGGCAGTTAGGCAGATCTGATTAAAAAAACCCCACTCTTCTGTTAAAAGGTCAAGTCAGAATTAGTCATGCAAGATTATCTTTTCACATTAAAAAAAAATTCAAAACCGGTTCTGTAACTCATTTGACTCTGAAATTAAAATTGTAGGTTTAATTTTTACAGTACATGCAAGATGATGATTTTGCTTAGAAATATGGTGTTATTCTCATTTTCGAGGTTGTCACATTTCAGAAAGAAAATATAGAATAATCCCAAGAAGACAGTAAATGGTAAAAGGCCGTTATACCTTCTAAAAATTCCAAAATCATAATACATGATTGAGATGATAGAACGTGAGGCTGGCACATTATAAAATTTTATATTATTGTTTATACACCTGTTATTACTGCAGCTAATAATCAAGAGCTTTTTCTCCCCCCTCTGCCTTGGGTCACTTGAAAAAAGAAAGTTTCAGACAAATGCAGAAACTGCTTTTAGTAACTGAAAAAGCTAATTAAATTAAAATGCTTCCATAGCTCTCTTCTGAGGGAATTCTTGCCCATTTGTTTAGAGGGATGCAGAAAACATTCACTCTCCCTATTTATTACATTTTTTCTTTTAAGTTTCAATTCAGAACTTAGTTCTATTTTTGTATGAATCAATTTTGGGGGCATTGAATTTAATAGCAATTTGGTTTTTTTATCAGAGAAAGCCATGGACCATTATATCTTAGATTTCAGTAGGCTGATGGCCATTCTTACAGGTTAGAAAACTAAGGTTGTTTTGGTTCTGTTTGCTTTTTTTCAAGACTGTCAACATGAAAATCTCATTATTGCAGTTATATGAAGGATGGTTTTTCTCATCTCTTACTGAGAATGTGTCACTAAAATGAGCCCATGTTAACTTGCTGAAAGACAAAAATAAAGCCTGCAGATAAACCAGAGGGAATATGATATTACCCACAGTTAAAATTCAGGATTTCTTAACTTTTCATCTTTTCCTCTAACTGTGCTAAGAACTTTGAAGAACTCCATGGAACTGCAGAGAAGCTTTAGCCATCTTTGAATGGGTGGCACACCACCTGGATTATCTGTGCTCTGGGGGAAATTAGGCCCTTTAATTAAGGAATAAAATCCCTTATGAGTCTAAGTCCTGTTTTGAGGCCCTGTGTTTGAATAATTTGATAGTTTTGTGCTGGTTTCTGGTAGTTACTGTATTTTTGTCACAAAATCTTTTCAGCCTTTGGTGTGAATTGGCAGCCTTGCTACAGAGAAATAAAAGACTGGATGGACCCAGTGCCTGAACTTGGGTTGCTCCAGAATATGGGCTTATTTTCTTGATAGAGGATTTTATTCTCTGCTACCTCTGTCCCAGGAACAAGATAAAGGTTGTGTTAATACCTCTGCATCTCTGTGTGCGTGTTCTTCAGGTGGTAAAGTTGATGAAGGAAAACTATAAAAGAAATTTGTTGGATTGAAGTAACAATGTCTCATATGGTTAAATTAATTATTTATGGTGAATATTGGGCACATTGGCCTCAAGGGGAAAATGTTGTTTCATGGACAGTGCAAGGCACTACTTGGAATTTTGTAAGTGTTTTTAAACTTCTGCATTCTTTGCAGGACTCCCAGGATATGCCCACCAGCCTTTACACAACCAAGTGGTTTTTCCAGTGTTTTCTTGATCGTGTGAGTATGTTTTCCTTTCTGTTGCTGTTTTCAATTGTGACTTGGGGCAGACTGTTTTCACAGCATCACCTGGTTCTGTCATTGCAGACTCCCTTTACATTAAGCCTCAGGATATGGGATATCTACATACTTGAAGGAGAGCGGATTCTCACTGCTATGTCTTACACAATTCTGAAACTACACAGAAGTAAGAAACCTCTCAAACATTTGAAAGCTAAACAGAGATTCAGCAAGTTTTGTTCTCATTTGTGTAGTTTGACCTTTATGTGTGAAAATCTCAAGTTTCCAATTTGCCCTATGCTGCTTCTGCCAGGTCTATGCACAAAAAGTTAAAAGCTTTTGCTTTATTTATGTCTGTGTGTGTGGTGGGCTGACCTTGGCTGCATCCAGGTGCCCACCAAGCTACTCCCCTTCCCAGCAGGATTGAGGGAAGGAGAAATAAGGGCTGCTGTGGGGAAAATTAACTCCATCTCAGCCAGACCCAATACAATGTGATTGTCAAAGCAAAGTATTTATGACAGTAAGAAAGTTATTTAAACATAGACATGACATGAGCTGTATTGCTGACTAAACAAGGGGGAATAACGTTGTAGGTCTGTGGTTTGGAAATGGCTTACTAGCCCCTGCAGGATTTAAATTAATTGGAAAAGTGCACAAAGAATCCAGAATGTGCCACTAACTGTTACTAACAAACAACTCAGCAATGAGGAATCACAAGTCTTCTCTCCTTATGCCGTTGTTTATCCAAGAATGTAATTAAAATCCAGACTTTCTGTAGTCTGCCTGTGTGACCTTCTCTTTCATCTCTTGCCTTTGTGTAAAGTAAAATTTGAGATTTTCAATAGAAGAATTGTCTAAAGCACCTGGGCTTGGTTCCCTAAAGTGATGTAGCATCTTAAGTTCCAAAAGATTGAAAAAGCTTTTGAGGATGCATTTTAGGTTTGAATAAATTTGAACATTTCTCAGGGTGATACCTTTTAGCTCAAGTCCAAGACACTTTTACTGTGGGACTTTGGCTTTCTGAGTGAAGGCATTTAACTCTGTAAATTCAGAGTCTGCATGGAGCTGCAGAATTCACGTCGTAGTTTCCTTGCACGTTTATTCCTCTTGAACTGTGGTGATGCTCCCTCACTGTCTCACTGGGGTGTGCTCACTAGTTTGTTCATAAACTGCCTTGAAAAATGGAAAAGGTTCCTTTTTTCTTTATTGCACTTAAGAAAGCTAAACATTTTGAGGCAAATAATTAGGCTTAGCATTTTGGTCTCTCTTCTTTCCTTGCAAATAAACATCTACTTGAATTTTTGTTTCTGTTCACCGCTCTTTATGGGAAGACCTGAGGAAAAAGTCTGAGTGTGGATTTGCTTGCTTGGCAAGTAGCAACGTCCTCCATGATCAAACACCTCGAGTAGCTCAGGGCAACAGAGAGGAGATGAGAGGGCTGGCAGAGAAGGTGGCAGAAGACAGATTCTGATTTGTTTTCCAGTTTCTTGCCTACCCTTAAAAACATTGATGGTCTAGCTATCCAGTCAAAGTGTCACTGTAGAATACATGCCAAGGGCATTTTTATTACGGTGCAAAACCATCTTTTTTTATGGTTTCTGTATAGAAATTGTACATTCTGAAACTTTTGATGACATGCAAATGATTAAAGAAGCTACATAGGTATGCAGTTAGAGCCTTGCAAGCCACATGGCCTTACTGCTGTGTAAAAAGGGAAAGAAAAATAACCTGATAACTGTAAAATGACTTTCAAAATATGACCTGAATTTTCAGAGAGCCTGAAGCAATGGTTCTGAAGTGTGAACTGCCATCATCATTTCATTGGGAGTTAATTCAGTGTGAATGAGGATACTGTAAATAGCGACTTTTAAAATGTTTTACTGCCTTTCAGAGCTCCTGATTAAGAGAGATGATGTGTGTTGTACAGATCTACAGAGTAAGTTGAGGATGCAGGGCTGAAAAATAAAGACCTGAAGCTGTTGGACATAAGAAAGCTGTTGTGAAGATGCCCCTGTTTGGAAAACACTGTCCTAAGTAGAGAATGATACATAGAAAGCATTTCCATAGTGATCTGCAAGTGAATTTTGGATGTATTTTACAGATTTCTGGTGTAGAAATCAGTTATCTGCATAATTAACCAGTATTTTTCATTCTACTTTGAAAACAAAAGCACCTAATGATGGAAATATGGTTTCCAGTGTTCATGATCAAGATATCTTAATGTATAATATAATATTTTCTCCTTATATAGAGCATCTGATGAAATTACAAATGGAAGAGCTTGTAAAATTTCTGCAGGAGACTTTAGCCAAGGATTTCTTCTATGAAGATGACTTTGTAATAGAGCAGCTCCAAAATTCTGTAGCGGAATTGAAACGAGCAAAGCTGGATTTACCAGCAGCAGGTAAGAAACTTGAACATATGCACACTTAGATATTTGGAGCTGTTTACACATTGTTCGTTTTTAAAGTGTTAAGTAATGCTGTTGAAAATAATGCAAATGTTTCTCTCTTCATCACTGCATAGATTTTGGGTTTTTTTTACCCAGAAATACTTCGCAGTTTAAAATCAACACTTTTCCTTTCATGAATTTGTTCTTTTTTGGTATTTTGTTTTAAGCTAATGGCAAAGCACTTTGAAACATCCCGTGTTCTGATTATTTTATTAACTTAAATTTATAAAACCTTTCAGGTAGAAGTTCAAATATCAGGGTTTGAAATTTTTTGAAGCAACAGCATTGTCTGGGAATCCAGACTGTTTCGTAGCTTGATTAGATGTGGAACAAACTACAGGTCAAATAGTTTCTTCTGTTAGTCAAATCCAGATTTTTAATTGTGTGCAGGTGATAGACCTGCTGGGTGTTTAATGGAATCATTTTCGTTTTTTCTTCTCCATCTTTGTGGTTTTGGTTGCAGAGCAGAGATGGTTGTTTTGTTGCATTGCTTATGAAATGTGTAGGATCTTCGTCCTCTATTAAGATTCTATTCTTTTTTTCTATTCCCACCTCCACAATGTTTAATTAGAATTTTTCTTGTGATTACTCAATGCTTCTTTTTTATCCTTTAATTGTAGAATAGTATCTGAGAGATGTATAGTTAAAAAAAAATTACAAGCCTTGCAGAAATTACCTTAAAGTAGCTTTAAATAAAGTTGCTGTGGTTTGCTTTCAGAAGTTAAGAAGTGTCAGAATAAAGGTTGCCTGTGTAGCATTGTTGTGATAATTTGTTCTTTCATTAATGAACTTAATTTTTCTGTTTCTGTAGACATTATTTATTGCATTCAGTATTGGGCTGTGTCAACTACCCACCACAAATAAATACCTGTTTCATCTGGTTTTTCAGCAGATCTGTTCCTGTGGAGTACAAACCCTTTCTGTTTTTCATCATCTTGGTTTCTTGTCAGCTTCCTGTTTCTCCCTATTCCTGTGTTTTGCCCTCTTTCTGAATTTCTGTACAGTCTCTCCAGCTGACTTTCTTCCACCCACAATAGGCTGAAGTCCAGTTCCTGCCCTTGTCTTTTCATCTGTTCCTTCCCCTTTGTAATCGTGGCCTTCCCATCCTACCTTCTTTCCATCCTTTTTCCACAAGCTTCAATCTTGAGAAATGTTGTGCTGATGAAGTTGTTCTTTCCATCACTGCTCTTCAGCCATGAGCTTTATCAGACACCTTGTCACAGCTGATGCTCGGCCAAGGTGAACAACTTCATCCTTTGGCATCAGTTCCACTCCATCACAGAATCATAGGATATCCTGAGATGGAAGGAATCCTTAAGGATCATTGAAGTCCAGTGGTTATATTTGAACAGTGAGGGGCTTATCCCAACAACTTCAGTAGTCTGTAGATGTGTAGATATTTCATGGATGTGGTAAAGTTAAATTTCATCAGTGAAAAGTTTCTAGTTTGCAAACTGTGGTAGCTGAAGAATTGGGTGAGATTTTTATGGTGCTGTATCTTCCAGCCTAGAAAATCATATCCATGCAAGTCACGTTGAGAGTTTCTGCGGAAAATACAGAATCTATTGGAAATTTTCTTGGTGCAGAAGGCAGAAAGTCTGTTCCTAACTTATTTATGTTTTAAGGCTTTTGTTTTTGTGGAATATAAAATGCCTTCAAGTGAAATTTTGTTTGAGAATACTCTGGATTTTCACAGAAAGTTCGAGGAGGCTTCAGGTGACATGAGAGGCACCACCCACCTTAGAACAGAAAGTGTGAGACTCAAGGAGTCTTCTTGTGGGTACCAACAGCAAAGGACAGTGACTGTATCTTCTTGCCAAGGCAGTTTAGCCATGAAATGCAAGTTGTTTGGTTTCATACTGGGTACACTTCAGTGTGACTTCTGATATGACAAGCTGACAGGATGCTAATTGTTTCGAGCCATATTGGTTCGTTATTTTGGGTAGCTAGAGCAACAGCAGTAACAAAATGTATTGTGTTAGTTGTTTTTTTTCCCCCTTCTACATGAATGTGGGAGGTTCAACTTTGAAACAGGAAAAGCAAAGCCAAAGTGAATTATATTTTGGTGCTGGATGAGACATTGAGCTTTTTTCCTTCTTAATTTCAAAGTAGCCTGGGAAAGCCTCTGTGTGGTATGTTTTTGTGAAGGGTAGAAGGGAACATTCCTTAACCTTTCACAGAATAAAAATAAAGTCCCTTCATCCTAATCCTTGGGAATCTGGCTGATTTGTCTGCTGTTATCTGTACTTGGGTGAGGCTGCCTCATTTGTTCTTCATATGAATTTTATGAGCCTTTGGTTTTATTTTTTAAAATTTTTTCTGTCTAAATTTTAGTTTTATTAATTACTGTCTTCAACTAATATTTTTTTTACAGGTTCTGAACAATTTCTAGACGTTCAGCTTTGCTCATATGTTGTGGCAGGACACCAGGTGTCCACCAAAACTGCTCTGTCACTGCTGTCCTCAGCTGGGCAGGGGAGAGAAAATACAAGGAAAGGCTTCTGGATTGAGACTAGGGCAGGGAGAGAACACTCAGCAATTCCCATCATGGGCAGAACAGACTTGACTTGGGAAAACTAATTGAATTTATTACTAATCAAGTCAGAGTATGATAGTGAGAAACAGAACCAAATCTTTAAAAAAATTTTCCCCTACCCCTCCCTTTTTCCAGGGTTCAACTTCACTCCCATTTTTTTCTCTCTCCTCCCCTCCAGCAGTGCAGGTGGACAGGGAATGTGGGTTGTGGTCAGTTCATCACGTGTTGTTTCTGCTGCTTCTTTCTCAGCAAGGTGAGGACTCCTCACACTCTTCCTTTTTGTCAAGCTTGGGGTGCCTCCCACAGGCTGCAGTTGTCCATGAACTGCTCCAACGTGGGTGCTTCCCAAGGGCTGCAGTTCCTCACAAACTACTCCATTGTGTGTCCCTCCCACTGGGTGCAGTTTTTCAGGAACGGGCTGCTCCAGTGTGGATCCCCGATGAGGTCACAACTCCTGCCACCAAACCTGCTCCAGCATGGGTTCCTCTCTCCATGGATCCCCAGGTCCTGCCAGGAGCCTGCCCCAGTGCAGACTTCCCAGGGGGTTACAGCTTCCTTTGGGCATCCAGCTGCTCTGGTGTGGGGCCCTCCAGGCCTCAGGTGCTGCAGGTGAATCTCTGCTGTGGCACGTGGAGCACCTGCCCCTCCTCGACTGACCTCAGGGTCTGCAGGGCTGTTTCTCTCACATGTTCTCACTCCTTTCTCCACCTGCATTTGCTCTTGGGCAGGTTTTTTTTCTCCCCTTCTTAACTGAGTTATCCCAGAACTGCTACCACCATCCCTGTTGTGCTCAGTCTTGGCCAGTCCTGGATCCAGTTGGCATTGGCTTTGTTGGACATGGGGGAAGCTTCTCCAGCTCCTCACAGAAACCACCCCTGTAGCCTCCCCTGCTACCAAAGCTTTGCCACACAAACCCAGTACAGATGTCTGTGTGACTCTACTGTCTTTACTACCTTGACTCTTACTATTTTTCTTCTAATTCCATCTAAAACGTATGAAACCATTCTGTGTCATGCAGCCACAAAAATACCTGTTCGTTTAAATATTCACCGTAGCCTGAGAAAATAGTGTTTATTTTTGTTTTCTCAGCTGAAATCAAAGCACTACTTCCTATCTTGTACTTTTTTTTTTTTTCCCTGAGCAACAATTACACCTTTAAGAACTAAAGTAAAAATGCATGTTAGGAAAAAGAAAAAAAATCTCCATCTTACAGTTGCATCAGTATCAGTCATCCAGGAATAGCAGTGAGCTAATTAAGCTCAGTGGAATTTTCCATCTGGCATCCTTTGTTAGGCTGTATAGATTTTCCTGCCCTAGTAGGGTAAGCTGCAGTAGGATATTAAAAGAGGTAATAACTTTTGTGTTACTTTAAAGTGGATGTCTGCTTATGTCTGATGTAGCTTTCCCTGGCTTGCTTCCTCCATGGCTTCTCCCAGTGAATTAAGGAGCTCCGTGTTCCCTTCAGAGCACAGAAGGAAGACACTTTCTCACTGTTAAAACCCTTAAAAGGCTCAGCCAGAAAACATGGATGTTAAGGGGATCTTGCTAATTTTGTATGTCTGTTCTTGCCAATACTGGGGCTGTTTTGCAGAAAGCAGACCCTGGATTTTCCCTCCTCTTAGTGGTAATTTCTAGTCTAAGTGCTGGCCAGTGTAGGGTAGCCTGTACTTAGCAACTGCAACGTTCAGAGCATGGCTTGCAAATCAAGTGCTGTTCCTCAAGGCAGGCATCCCTCTCTTCCAGTGACTCTGTGGAGACAGTGACTGTATGAATAAGAACATTTCTTACTGGGAAGCCAAGTGGTTATTGAGCCCTAGAGAGGCAGACTGTGACAGCTAGACAGTAAAAACTGTCCTTTAAGGTATTTCTCCTCTGACATACCCTCAAGCAAATTTAGTAGGAAAGGCATTTGGTATTTTCTGGATTGCCTGGAATGTGGTGCAGGGTGTCCACACCACAGCTGGTTCCTGAACAGCACACTCACCTAACTCTGTATGACTTCACATCTTCTCCAGCTGCCAGATCTGATGTAGGATGGACAATGTCTTCCTTAGTTCAAGAATGATGTTTAGAGCATAATGAGAGGAATTTTCTTGGGGTACACCATTGATTTCCAAAATTTCTTGATGCAGATTCTTTCCATGTCTATTATTTAAAACAGCAGCAAAATTCTTTAAGTGCTCACAAGATAGGGATAAAATTTCCAGCTTTGCTATAACTCGTTCCTGTAGAACTACATGAATAATGCAATGCTTAATAAACAATATTTATATATGAATAGATTTTTATACTGTCTGACTTTAATAAACAGAAGTGCTTGCCAGTAAAAGTTTTATATTAAAAATACTTTGCTGAAAATAGTTTATTAATATTTTCCTTTGTAAACAAGGCAGCCAGGCCCACCTTCGAGGCTTGGAGCCTCTCAGGTCTGTTCCTGAGACAGTTTCTTACCTGTGTTTTGATACAAGGTGTCCTGAAAAGGGAAGGCAGAGAGGTTCTGAATTGGATTTTTTTTTTGGTAATGACTGAAAGTTTAATAGACCTAACAGCAGGCCCTAAATCAGACATAAAGCTCTTGTGCTTAATTTTAAAACAGTATTGGCAAATTTTGAAATCTGCTGCTGTTGTTGTGATCAATTTAACTGCATTGGTGCATGATAACACCAGCTTTAAACTCTAACTCAGTTCTGGTTTTCCCAACCTTTTCTGTATTCAGGGAAAACTAGCAAAATTTGAATCTTGCATTTGCCATAAATTTTAAAATGTTTGTTTGATATTTATTTTTAAATTTATATTTTATTAAATTTATTATCGGCATCTTTTATTCAATATCCATTTCACATATTCATTGGTGACAGTGCAGAAGTGTATACTGCATTAATAGAAATATTAATCATAATCTATTAAATAATGTCTATTCTCCCCTGTTCATGTGCCTTTTGACAGCCAAAACAATAGAAATACGTAAGTCAGCTTGACTTTCCTGTTTCTGATGGTGTCTTTCTTTTGGTTGTGTTTTGTTTCAGAGGTATTTTGGATTTTTCACTTGTGCTTGAAGAATACCCAAGTAGCTATTTCAGACAGTGCATTTCGTGTTTTAATCAACTAAACTTTTTTTTCTACCTTGTTTCTTGTGTGGTACAACTACTTTACAATATGATGAACTAAAATAATATATGGAATTATACTAATATAATTAGTGTATATCTTCGGCAGTTTTAGACTTTGGATTTCCTTTGTTTAAAAACATTTACTGTTTAAAACTTCCACGATCTTTAAATATATGACCCAGATAGTTGTGTTGGTCCAAATCTGTTAACATTTCCATTGTTTATCTGAATGCAGATGTTTATAAAATAAGTTTTCCTTGCTGTCAGTACTACAAAAGCGACACAGCAGCAGAAAGGCAAACAGTGTATTTTGTTCTCCCTTCGAGTTGTCCAGCAGGATTTCATTTAGTAACTCCTTTGGCAGTGAAGGCATATAAAGGAGGAGGAGCGAAGGCTGACTTACAGAGAGCACCCTGAGCTTCTAGTGCAGGCACTTAAATTTCTTTAAAATTCTCTTAGACTTGTAAACTGCAGAAGATGGCATGTCACTGATGGAAAATAAACACAAAATTTCAAGATGTCATTTCAAGAGTTGTTTTTATGACCATTACCATCCTTGAAAATTGTGTTAGAACAGTCAAAGTGCATGTATTCTGGTGCTGAAATTAAGGACTAGACTGTTATTCACCGGAGAGAGCACTTAAAGCACTTTACTCCAATTATATGTCTGCTACTCGATGCATGAGGCTGTTAGTGCCTCCTGAAGCAATTATCTGGAAAAGTCTTGCAGTGGAGACCGACTTCCACTGGGTGGTGGCCAAGGCTTGTTTGAGCAGGAGGAAGTCAGGACACAAAAGTTTCTTTAATATGACTTGAATGTCTTGTCTTTTGGGGAACAGTCAGACCTGCTCATATTTGCTCTGCTGCTTTTCATGTCAGGGAATATGTTTACCAACAACAAACAGGCACCTGATTCTTCTTGTTTTGCTTAAATTGTCTCCCTCTCCTTGCATTTCTCTCCTTCCTTACCCGTTTTTCACCCTGTATTATTTGTTTGCTTATTTTATGCTATACTGCATAGAAACCAACTAAATCACTGCCTTTCTTTTAAAGGAAAAATAGAAAATCCTATAGTTCCTGCTCTGTAATTTCTGATAGAAGCTGATACAATGTTTGTCTTTGGGAAAAGCCAGTAACTAAACTGTCTAGGAACCTGTTCTGTTGAAAGAAGGGAGGAGAGAAGGATGAGAGCTAAAAGATTCCCATCTCACATAAATACTGGCAACTTGGGAAAAATCTGATAGCCCAGATCACTTCAGAGGACAAAGGCACATTCAGTGATTGCAGAGGTCACTGCCAGAACAGTCACAGCTGAACTAAACAGCTTTGCCTTAGCTTCTAGTTTTAAAATGCTTATAAACCTTGTATCTAAACATCATGGATTTATAGAAAAGCACTTGTCCCAAAAATACTTCTTGTAGAATTCAGTAGTTTTTCCCTTTTTCAGTACGACAGGTATGTCCAGATAGTGAATAAACTCAGATTTTGGATCAACAACACAAACAGATATTCAATTGAACGTCCTTGAAAAGACCCACATAAAATTTTTTCATGCTCAAATCTAAGGAGTTTGAACAGTGAGTTTAGTTGAAGTAGTAAAGATGGTTGAGAGCTGTGTGTGAGGCTTTAGGCAGATTTGGAGTGGAAAATTGGTAGATAAAAGAAATGTGGCTTGAAGGAATTGGTGCTTTTGCATGCTTGTCTGGCGAGCTGTGTTTGTACCTCTTAAGGCAGAGTTGTTTGTTGTGACTTAGTTTCTTTTGTTTGCCTTTGCATTGTGTTTTCATTTCTTCAGCTTTTTGCTTTTATTACCTTCTTTCCTTCTTTCTTGCCAGCATGCAGCATCGTGGGTTTCGTGCTGTTCTTACTGACAGTGGGCTGGTTAAAGCACTCACAAACTCAGTTTGCATGCTACTTGTGCATTTGAGGAATGTCCCATGGCAGTCAGGTGCATGGTGGTAATGTGGTTATCCTCTACCTGGTTAATTTTGTGAACTTTTTTTGAACTTCAGGAGTCTTTATTTGTTTTTTTGAAGTCCTTGGCAGTTTCACTGTGAGTGACAGCTCTGTGCATGTGTGTATCTATATTTATGTATGAGCTGTATATTTCAACTAGAATTAAATATCCATTTTGCATTTTCAAACAATTTGGTTTTCCTTTAGAAGGTGACTGATTTGCAGGGTTTCTATTTGCTGCAGCACTGTAGGTCCTTATACAGCTCAAGTTGGGTTTATGTGTTTTTTATGGCAGAGGAGATCAGTGCTCGAGTGCTTTTGATCCAGAGCAAGGCCTGTGCTTGATTCCTGAGTTGGTACCTCTGGCAACGTGGCCTTTCCTAGTTGCACATGCAGATGTGGTGACTAAACAAGGCTGTGTCAGTTGTTTCTGTCCAAGGTCAAGTTAAACCAAGTTTTGTAAAGCCCCATGGCTAAAATTCAAAGCTGTATTTCTTCTTTTCCCCACTTGTTCCATATTTTTGTTTTTCCTGAAAGCACAAAGCTTTGGCATTACCAGCCTATAAACAGAGTATCATGCTGTTACAATGCAGAGCTTTTCTTTGGAATGAACTGTTGTCTTGCAACGCTTTGCTTCTTACTCAGTACATGAATTAGTGTTGAGTTTTAACAATTTCACAACAAAGAGTTTTAACAATTTCACTTCCCTGATACTCATTTTACAGCTGTAATTCATGTTACCCCACACATAATCTAGACCATGGAGTCCACATATGCCTGGTTGTAGTGTGTTCTTTTACCCTGAAATGAGAAGGAAAAGTGACAGAAAGTAACCTTTAAAGCAGTCGAGGTAGAATCAATAAAAATATCTGCAGTATTCTCACTTGGGTTTATTAGAGCTTAATGGTAATTAAGAAACCTTAAGTGTGTGAAATTAAAAACCAAAAACTGACACAAACCCCACCTTTATTGTGCAACCAAGTATATTTAAAGGATCTCCTATTGCTCTGTAGGCATTTCTTAGAGTAGAAGCTGGAAGAAAGGAAATCAGTTCGTGCTTTTAACATCTCTGGCCAAATGAAGGAAGCATTGCAGCTGCTAGAGGAACTGGTCTTCAGGGTTTGTTGTATGTATAACTAGAATATTTTAACTTCAAGCATAGAAGAGAATAAACAATTTTTTTAAAACATTTCTGGCATGCAGGAACAGAAATTAAAGAATTTGGGGATGTTGAGGAGCCATTTTCTTATAGTATCCTATAGCTGCTCCGGGTCCTCCTGGAGGTTATAAATGGATTGGCAGCATATACAAACTTGTTCTATATGATTTAGATGACAAGTTTTTGGTATTTACTTTGTTAATAACAAAGTATTGTATTCAGACTTCATGCTGTTTTAACATTCAAGACTGTAAGATTGAAAGCACTGTCACATGTAGTGCCAGTATCAGGAATATTTATTATGGGCAAAATTCACTTTTTTTTAGAAGACAAGATCTTCAGCTTTGCCTAACACTGTGTGAGGAGGCAGATGGAATTAAATGGTACAAATGCCTCTTGCCAAACTGAAGCAAGTTCAGAAAGTGAACTCCTGTTCATAAAGACTAAAGGTCAATTTTGGAGAGGCTGTTGCAGCAGTCAGTGTGTTGCAAAGCTGTTAAATCACCCGTTTGCAGCATCCGTGCAGCTCGTTCCTCTGTCCTCTCCTCTGTTCCTCCACTGGTGTGCAAGGCTGCAAAGCCATGCTCCAGATTTTAACCTGATTTGGGAATAGCAGGGCCCTTCATTGGTAGAGACCAAACATGAGACTTGCAATTCAAGAGCCATTCCTTGGAGCCCGATGCTGAGGCCCTGCCCTGCTGTGCTGTCTCTGGGGATGTTCTTCATCCTGGAGTACAGCGTGCCAGGTGTATAACCCTGGGCTTTAACGTGGGGAATCTCCCCTTTGGAGACAAGAAATTGAGGAGAGGGCTCAGCAGGAGGATCTGCCTTTGCCAGGTTGGTTGCAAGGTGGACAGTGAGTACCTGGGGTGTGAGAGGTTTGTGTATCTACGTCATTGTATGATCACGATTGAGAGGAGGATAACTGGGGGAAAATTGGAGTGGAGGGGTTTTCTACAGAAAGCCTGGGTATGCTGTGTGTGTTATATGTAAACTGAGGTTTCTGAAGTTATTTCTGAAGCAAAGGGTAGGTTCCCATATGACCTTTAGCCTCTTATGAAGAAAAATCAAGAAAAGGCTGGTTTAATTGTTTGGCCAAACCAGCCTGTTTCTGTTAAGTGCTTTTATGTAGTTATCTTGTCATGACACACAGCACCATTGTGTTCTTCCCTGCTGTCCTCCTGCTATGTCCTGGCTGGCACAAACTCTTGAGTTTTCATTTAGTTTATATAGCAACTGATCCGTGGTGGTAGTTTGTTACACTGTTACAATAAATAATACCGACCTTGGCTGCTGGCTTTCCTCTGTGTGTCTGTATCATGAACCAGTCATCAAAGATTGAACTCGGGCTCGTGCCTGTGTAAATGAACATCACTCACTTGTAACCACAACACTGGAGTCAGGGAGAGAGACATTGTATGTCTTAACTCCTTTGAACCCATATAGACAAAGAATTTTAATTACAAATAGCTAGAAGGTGAGGTGCTAACTTTATGATCTTTGATGGAAAAAGATTCTACAGTTCTTGTCATAGGAAGAAGGAGGGATCAAACAAGATTATTTTACCAACAGCCATTTTGCATAATTTATTTTGTGTAACATTAGAGCAAGGGTAGCCATTTATTTTTTTTTCTCTTTACAACAGAGCTTCTGCTTAATAAATAGTTACACAGTGAGTAGGATTTGTTTGGTTATGCTGACTTAAAAAGTTTTGTGGGTTTTTTTTAAATGCTGAAGATCAAATGAATTAAATCTAGATTAATACATTTAATGAGAAGTGTGTGACCTTTTCTGCTTATAATGGGAAAGTAATGGATTGCACAGTTAAATAAGTTATATGCAAGTGGATATGATAAAAGACTTTGGCTGAGATTATGAAGGGTGGTGACTGCTAAGGAGAAGGATTGCAGTGGAAAATTTGATGTGAATTTTTCTGTGAGCCATGAAACACTTCTTTATTCTTTCTGTAGTGTCAGTTTGGGTTGTTTTGGGTCCCCACATAACTAATGTTTACCACTGGCTATTGCGATGTGTTGAGCTCCAGTCTGGGGGAGCTTTCCCTTAATGTCTGTGTTCTGTAAGTGATGTCCTTGTGTTTGGCAAAACTTGTCCATGGAATGCTCGACTGAAACCGTGGCATAGCCAGTATTAGTGTCAGCTATTTCAGTTGTTCTATATTGATAAAAAGCTGAACTGAAAAGAAAATTATTCTGTGTAGAGCCTTTTACTGAAGCTTTTTAATACTGAGGATGAAATTTCTAGGCAGGGGCTTAGGGGGAGCAAGGTCTTAACTGTGCAGATGTTAATGGGGAGCTCCAACCAAAAAGCAAAGTGAGAGAAGGTTTATAGTGTAGTTTGCCATAAGTGAACGTTAAAAGATGAATGAATGGAAAATAATAGATGGGAGAGGGATATTGGGAAGGATTTTTGAGGTGGAGAAAAGTAGTTTGCTTAATGTGAGGAGGATTATGTACAGAGTAGGTACTGTAACCAAAATGTCATCTAGGAAAATCATTTTTTGCAGCAGCAGTGTTTAGGTAGAGCAAAAGCTTGACAAGGTTGTGTCAGCTGTAGGAAGGAAGACTAGAATAAATGGTTGGGATGAGAGCCATAAAAAAATCTCTGTTCAGTGTCAGTGTACAAAAGAACCTTGGGGGGGTGTTCAGCAGAATGGTGACCCAGAGAGAGGCCCTGTTAATTCGTAGTTATTTTTGCTTGCATGACCAACAGATCAAAGAAGACTTTTGCACAAAGGTGAATTTATGTTATTCCTGTTCTTTTTTTAGGTAAAGAAGATGAACTTCCAAAGAAGCCATTGGGGCAGATTCCATCAGAACCTCAGCCTTCTGTGCTTAACTCCACTCCAATGCTTAATGGACAGAATAGCACTGGTACACAAGCAGCCAGAAGGACAGAGAGGAGACCATCCATAGAAGAAGAACCAGGAAGTTCATCAAATGACCGAAAAAGAATTAATTCAGTGGAAAAGAAACCTTCCTTAAAACAGCAGAAGATTCAACCAATAGAGACACAAAACAGTTTGCCTAAGAATGAGGTGGATACCAGAAAAAAGCCTCAGCCAGCAGAGCCAGACACCTCGAGTCTGTACAATAATGCAGCTGCTAATCAAAATTCTAATGCTACTTCAAATACAAGAAGGGAATTTGTACCTAAGTGGAATAAACCGTCTGATAGCAAAATAATTGAAAAGACAATGCAACTTACTGCAGATGTGAAAGGGAGGCCAGTAAACCATTTGGTTTCGGGCCCACCACCAAGTCCTGGAGAAATGCAGTCTTTGAATGTAAAGCAAAAGATGAGGGTTTTGGATGCTGATGAAGGTAAGCGAGGGTCTAATGCATCTCAGTATGACAATGTTTCAGAAGATGAAACTGAGAATGAGAATGTTGTTGAAGAGATGCTTGAGAGAGCTCTTCCACAGAGCCCTAGGCATGTAGCATATTCCAATAGTCCAAGAAGGCAAACGGAAAAAGTACCGGCTCCGTTAAAAATACCCAATAATTACACCTTCGCTTCACAACCCAGGTCTCCAAAGTATGCATCTCAGTCTGATGGCCCACCTCATGGGCTGAATGCAAAACAGCCACTGCCATGTTATAGTAATCCACCTACTTACCATGGGAATTCCCCAAAGCATGTTTCCAGTATAGGCAATGCAAGTTCTGTCCCTCTGCATTACCACGGGAGTCGAACCAGCCCCTCTGGGAGGCCGTACGGGCCTTTTATGTCAGTAGATTATTCCCCCAATAAACTACCAATGAATTCCTATCCTGCCAGTCGACAAAATCCTCTTCCACCAGCCCCTGGTCACGTAGAAGTAGCCCCTGTTGATGCTTATACCAGCAACTCAAGGTCCTCCCCGGGTGTCAGATTCATAATCCCTCCAGCGGATTATGGGCCAGAGGATAGGAAGTGGCCGGATGCTGCCTATGCCTACAGACATGAGCCCTACAGGCAGCCCTGGAGCCAAGACCTTAACAAAGGCCACCTGGATAATTTCCAGAAATACCAGCATTTTCAGCCAACACCTTTTCAAGACCACGGTCTTCCTGCTGTTTCCGTGGATAGCCCGGTAAGATACAGGACTTCACCAAGCTTTGAAGAGAACGGCTCGGCGCAGTACCAATATTCCAGCCCGCCGGCTCCAGCCCAGCACTATCGGAACAGATCCGATGGATTGTCTGTGCACAAATCTGTGCTTCTCTGAGGAGCTGGCTGTGCTCAGTAAAGTGGCAAGAACCAAACCCAGTTGAATGTCACTGTGTCAGTGGTGGTCCAGCTCAGTTCTTCTCTGAAATGCGGACGGTTCACATGAGTTTAGAAACAACCACACGATTTCAGAGATGTTTCAGACTTTGGCTGAAGGCTGGTGGAGTTCTTGGGCTTGGATGGGAGCTGTTGGAAGTGATCTGATGCACACAGACATAGCAATAAGCTCATACACACCATGTGGTTTATGCTGTCATCGCTCCTTACTTTTAAATAACTTGTGTTACAATCCTGCCTAAAACCAGTAAGACATTACAAGTTTAATTTTGACTGACATTGTTAATGCACTGTACAGATGTGTGTGTGCGTGTGAGAGTGTGCACTTACACAAACTCATATGGAAAAGAGCTAAAGAGTTTAAATGTAAATGCATTTAACTTTGGGCAAAGCTTGTGAAGTACTTTTATTTCATATTAATTTTTCTTTGTAATTTATTTGAGAAGCCATTCATTTTGAATGGGAATTTCTGTCATTTTTATACAACTGCCTCAGCATCCCAGTATCTGTTCTGGGCAGGAGAGATGCTTTGGGATTATTAATTTAATCTTATATGAGAGTTAATTTCCTCTCCTTTGACTACTGTTTGTTATTTTCCTCAGCAGGAAGGAGCAGGCAGGCAAAAGCAGAAAGCCAAAAATGTGTCTCTAATCTGGCTAAGTAATGGTGCTTAAAATTCAGGGCAGTGTTTAGGGGGTTTTTTTTAGGGGCATAGAAAGTGGAGGTGTTTTACCTTCTCACCCAAGTCTACCTTCAGAATGTTGTCCTATATGCAAAATACTGGAGCAGAGTGAGAGTAATGCCTGATGCAGAAATGGTGCTGCACCCTTCCCTTTTTGCCATGCTGTGCTGTCAGACTAAAACTGGTTGCAGGGCCAAATCTCCCAAGTGTCAGAGAATGACCAGCTCCTTGACGCTCCTGTGAAGCGCACGCAGGAGTCCGAGCTTTGCTCAAGGCTTGATGTTCCCAGAGCTCTGTGAGCATGCAGTGTCCCTTCTCTTGAGCTTTGTCGAGTCAATTCTGTTCTGTTTTTGCCCTTTTTTACCCCAAAGAGCCAGCAGGGTTGTGCCTGGTGGAGCGTGTGCTGTTGGGCTGCTCACACTGTGCGGTGTTTTACACTAAAACGATCCCGACTGTTGTTAACAGGGACCTTAAACTCCTGGGGACATAAGTAATTTTAACCAGTGTTTGCAGCCTTTTCTACTTCGTGTTTTCCTTGCCTTGACTGTGAATTGGGGGTGATGAGAAGCAGGTGAAGTGGCACATTTGGGATGCTCCTCCTGGGAGCTGCTGGTGCCGTGTAGCAGGTGCTGGATGCACCGACCCCTTCCTGGGAGCTGAGGCACAGGAGGGTCTTGCCAGAAGAGGTCCTTGGAGTGCTGAACAGAGATATTTTTTTCTAATACTGAAGTACTAAACATTGGCATCAACACCAGTTTAGTATGGTTTGGAAGGTTGTCCTGTTGTCTTTTGTTCTGTAAGGTTTGTTTAACTGAAAACATAGAAATGGATTATTTTTTTTTTCCTTTAAAAAATGAGCTTTAGTGCCTATTATTGCTGCAGGTTGGCTCGGTAAGTTTTAAGGTACAGAAGTAAAACAATTTTTACGAATGGAAGTAACATTTACTTAGTATGTTTCAAAACATTTTTTTTTGTGTGTATATAACGTGTCTGATGTAATTTTTAATAACTGGGCAATTTTATATTTTAAAAATTGCAAACTGCAGCGAAGTAACAGTTAGCAAAGCACTACACTGAAACTAAAATAAAATTGTGAAGATAAATATGACTTGGGCTTACTTTAGTTCTGATTGCTTGCAGCAGCTTAGAAATGTATGTATATAATATTGTGGCTAAGTGTAATAATCTCAGTGTTTAATGATGGTTCTGTAATTGATAACAAAGCTGTACAATTCATTTGTGCAAGCAACGCAAGGCTCCAAAATATGTATCAGCATTAGTAAATACTGTAGATTTTTATATATAAAATATATACACACTATTTTCTTATGTCATCTGCAACAGTTTTATAACTGTGTATCCTATTTTGATGTGACTGTATTTTTAACATGTTAAAATAATAATAATTAAGCTTATGTTGTTTTGTCTTTATTCTTAATTATTTTGTTAGCTCCAGACTCCAAACTTTTGCTCTTCTCAGCACAAATAATTGCTTTTCATAAATGAATCATGTATAGATATGATGTATGTCCTATTTAATCTGTATGTGTTTATTTTTAGACTAAGCAATACGGATACAATCTATATAGTGCTTTTGCATTATTACACAAGCAGGAAGGTTATTGACTGTAGTTTATTACAGTGCTAAACCTTAACCTGTCATTTGCAAAAGCTGGGAGCATAAACTGTGATCGTAATTTTTTGGTTTTGTTCTGATAATCTCACCCAATACCAGTTTAAAAGAGGAGAATTATTGGCATGAAGGATCTGCAAAGTCACACTGATCATAGTGCACAATAACAGCCTGACTGTGGCCGCTGTGTCTCACATGTTTGGAGGATTGGACAGAGTTGGGTATTTTTTAAAAAAACAGCCTTGTGTCACCTGTAGTGCAAAATACATTTTTATCTTCATTTAACTGGACAAACCAAAGTAAAGGAACAGCCAGATTTGAGTCTGTCATTCGTACCAGAAGCAAAACCCCTCTTGATTTGGAGTGAAGTGAGACACAGCTGTGCCAGTGCCTTGCTGGTGCAGGGAATCATCTCGGTGTCATGGATTAGGTGTCCTCGTAAGAGCTCTTCTGTCACTGTTTTCTTTGATCTGCAAACAGTGAAGCAGTAAGTATCAACATAAAATACTTGAGACCTTTTTTTTTTTTTTCTTCCTATGATTTCATAATTTTCCAAAATCTGTCTGCTTCGAGCTGTATGAACTGTAGGTTTCTTGTCCAAGTTAGTTGTCACTGCTCTCCTTGTGGTTAGTGAGACACAATCAGGGTAGGGCTTTGGAGAATTAACACAGAAGACTGAGTAAGGAGAGGTGTCTAACTTATTTATGGCAAAAATTAAGTGGAATTAAACTAATTAGAATTTAAGAGGAAAAGGAGTTCACTTGAGTATATGCTGTGGTCTTCTGTGGTTGTTTTTCCTTTCACCCTGATGCCGTGCTAGATTAAATCTAAAGGCTTCAGTGTTGGACTGAAGCATTTCAGCCTTCTGCAGTACAAATTGTCATGGCCATGGAAGAAAGACAGGAAGGATTGTGGTGTCACTGGTACTCCCAGCCTTTTTGGTGAGTGGGATGTGATTACATGATCAAGCTGCTTATCTCTGTAATCAGGCCATGTGTTATGCACTGCAAGTGAAGACAGAAGCCATCCCTGCTCCTCCTTCCTCAGCTGACCCAGGGGAAGATTCTGGCATCAGGTTTGGTGATGAATTTGAGTCTAAACATCCACTCTGTCAGGCAGCTAAGGAAGAGAATCTGACCTCAGGAAAATGCTCTTACCCCTTCCCTCTCCCCAGATCCATCTGTGGCCAGTCTGAACCGCTCCGGGGAAGGCAACAGAGGAAAGAGAAAACCCGTTTAGCCAGAAGTCGATTAAGGAGAGTATTCCCTCCTAATCCTGCTAGTGACTGCCTAAAGCCTTGAAGCATGATCTTGTTTCCAGTTGTTTCAAAATTATCAGACCTGTGTGGACAATCCTGTTTTTCCCATGGCCAAGGTGTGTGTAAATGCCTGTTCCCTCCATTATATTTGACAGCAGGATCAATCCCTTGCTGTAAAAGTAACTGTTATATCCTCACTACCAATGAAAGTTTAAAGACAAATAGGGATTTTTAGAAATCTTAGAGGATGCAGAAGAGAAATACCTTACTGCTTGTCAAAGATACACCTTTGTAATAAACCGCAGAATAATTCTGAATTTAGATGCAAAGAGTAAACAACATTGGAATGTCAGAAGACAGGACAGACTTCCAGTGTAGGGAAGCAAATCCAAAGCTTCCCTGAGGTACATACACATTTTCCAGGGAGATTTCTCTCAAGAATCCTATCCTGAATTTTACATCATCCTCGATATGACTTTGAAATGGACTTGCAAATTGCAGACTTTTTTTTTAATCTCCCCCTTGGGTGGCATTACACTGCATGCACAAAGAAGAATACTATTTAAAATATGCCATCAAACGCCCACCATTTCATTTCCAGCAGAGAACATTCCACTTTCAATACTTCAGCAAGAGGAAAATATAATCTTTTTTTTCTAGTCCTTTAAATACAGAATTTTTTTAAAGTTCTGTAAATGTAGCACAGCTACTTAAGCAAGTGTGGTTCAGGCTCCTCTTTCGATGGCGTGAAGCTACTGTGTAGTTTGCTGCAGTTTTTTTTTCTTTTGGGCAATATTAAGACAATCCAAATGCTTTTTAGTGGCAGAGTTGCAAGGAGGAGATGACTAGGCCAGCGGTTGAAATTGGAAATATAATTGCAGTCATTTCAGAGTAGCCTTTAAGTGGTTGCCAAAAGTGGTTGGGGAAAGACACCGTTTTCTGGGTTCTTTGTGCCAAGAGAACTTCTCACTGCAGCAGGGAATGTGTGGGTCCCTCTCCTGAGTGACTTGGTTCTGCTCACACCAACTGCCTTTCTTTGTGCTTATGGAGTTAGTATGTTAGTAGAAAATCAATGGTGCTTTTAGAATGAATAATCAGAAAATGAACATATCTCGTTCTGACTTTTCTTTCTTTTTTTTTTTTTTTTGGTAGTTTGTTTGTTTTACTGGTTTCGTTGTCAGCCTTGTCAAGGTGAGCTGTGCGTGACGTGATTCTTCTGTCTCCTTTCTCTGATAATGTGCCAGCTTGTGTTTTTCAGAGGTTTTGTGATGCCTTTTTGCTGCTGTTCATTGGGAACATGATAAAGCAGTTAATATCGTACCTCTGCAGCTTTTCCTTTCTAGACTATGTGCAAATTAAGAAAAAAAAATATTCTTAATATTGTGGTTGGTCAGAAATCCTCCAGGAAGGCTTTTTCCTGACAGAAGGCAATTTAATTTGGCAACTGGTGAAGGCTGCTTTAAGGTGGGGCTCTTGTACAGTTTTTGCAATCCAAACTCAGAGGGTGCTTCTGCTCAGGATCAAGCATCAAAAGCTGTATTACACACAGGCCAACCAAGCATTTTTTGTAAAATGCTGTCTTCTGCCACAGGAATGTGCCAGCTTAAACTGGCAGGAGGGCAGATGGAGCTCAAATATGCTTGATTTGGTTAGGTAAATAACCCCTTGCTTCCTGATAATACGTTGCTTTTGTCAGATTTTCTTCTCAAAATGAGATGAGGCAAAAAATTGAAGCCTGAGCTGTGAACTTGGATGTCTGATCTCCTTTCCTTCCTTAGGAAACCTGAAGTTGGCTTTTGGTTCAAACCATCCGCTTCATTCATGGTGTTTGTAAATTCAGCAGTATCTTCCGGAATAATTTGTGATATTGTCCCTTAAGAAAAAACACCTCTCACTTGTTTGGTCTTGTGGTTTTTTTGTGTTTGGTTGTTTGGTTGGTTGTTTTTTGATAACAAGAGCTCTGTTAGATTATTTTGTCTGATGTGTGCCTTCTTTTTAAATTTACCTGTTCCCAGAGAAAACTCAGATAACTGGGAGTGACACTAATGGTAGTAGGTGATCTCCAGTACTACCATCAGGGGGGTTAAATGGTGTTTTCAGGCACGTTGGCACCCAGCTGTGAAAACAGGGTTTTGCTATACAGGTCAGTGGAAAAGCTTCACTGGCAGAAACCTCCCTGTGTGTAATGTAATGTGTGCATTAAAATGTAATTAAAGCAGCAATATGTGCTTTTACACTAAAACTCACAAATCTTGGAAGCAAAAGGGCTGGTTTTCAGACATGGTGATGCTGAACTGCCTTAACCTTTGGGAGTGGAGTTGGAATTCTGTACAAAGCCTGTTTCTAGCAACCCCTGGGCTTTCTTCCTCTGAAATTTGAACAGTAGCCTGACTGAAGCACATCATGGAGAGCCCCTGCTCTCAGAAAAAGAGTTGGGTCCATTCTGCAAGTGAGCAGTTTCAAATTCCTGGACACATGCTCCATATAGGTAACCTAGAACAAATTGGGTATCACTGTGTTTAATAAAGTGGTTTTTAAACTGTCCTCTTGGCTTCAGCGTCCCCTAGAGGCAACTCACCAATCAGGCTTTCAGTCTCTAAAGCAAGTGACTGCGTCAGAAGATCTTTCTTTGATAGCAACTAATGCTCAAGGTGTTGAATGTCCTTCATTTGTTCAGACTTTGCCTCTGGAACTCCTGAAACCCTTCGGAGCTCTGTCCCCTTCTGCTCCCCAGGTTTTATTGTGTCAGATTGTTTCCATCACGGTTGTTTCAGTTCCAGCAGAGATGCCCACCTGTTTGTGCTTCTCCAGTGAATGAGTTTCCTTTCAGTTCTTGTGTCAGCTTGTCACAAGCTCCGTGCTCCTTGTCAGTTCCTTGCATTCTCCAATCCATCTCCAAGTCTGTCTTGAAGTTGCAGTGCTGTCACTTTGCTTTGGAGAAAACACTGAAAAGGGGTAAAGTGCCTGATTTGGAGACTGTAAAACAGGGAACACGAGTGTAAAAGCCAATCACAAGCACTTTAGAAGGGCCTGTGTGGTGGCTGTGCTGTGTGTGTATCACAAGTGATACAGGTGCTTATGTATTGCCCAGTTAATTGGAAGGACTGGGATGACAAGTGACCTGCTGAGTTCTTTCCCCCAGCAATACGTTGTTTGTGTGGGAGGTTATGTCCATGACTTGACAACTTGATGCTGGTCAGCACAAAGGAGCAAGCCAGCCTTTATTGGATGGCTGAGCACAGTGCTCCCTGTAAATATTTCATCACATACAGTGAGTAAAGAAAGAGTAGTCTCTCCCAGCCAAAGAATGAGTATGCTCACAGCTGCAGAAAGTGGCTGCTGCAGTTGTACAGAGCGATACCTCAACCTTTTTGATGCTGTAAATTGTGGTTTTACTATGTAATCTGTAAAACTGCAGCATTAACCTCCAGTGTGCCCTTTGCCATGCAGTTGTGCAGCCAGGTGGGCAATGTCTGTCCTGCCTGTGGCTGTTCCTTTCCTGATGGGCTCAATTTCTTTGAGCACACCTGATCTGACAGGGAAAGAAGTTAGCCCCTTGTGGCCTCTTAAGTATTCATGGCTCCTCCTGGGTGCTGGTTGTGGGGTTTGTTTATTTGTTTTGTGACAAAGCTGAAGAAAATAAGTTTTCACAACATCTTCTGATCCTCGCTGCTCTGTCTGAATTATGCCAAATGCTAAAGGAGAAGGCAAAATCATAAATTCTGGAGTTAAACATCTGCAGACTTGACCTGCTGGAAGTTGTGCAGCTCTGCCCCCTCCCCACAGAGAGAAGTTCTGATGGCGGAACTTTGGGCAAGGAACAAAATAGTTTTGCTCTTTAAATGCCATTATAAACCCCCACGATTTCAGTGACTGGGTGGGGCATCACACTGGGCACACATTGTAAATGTTATGTCTGAAAGGCTTTGAAATGCTTTCAGAACGTGTGATTTTGGGCACATAAGCTGATCACTTTTATTATAACCCTCTTGTTATACTCAGTAGGGTTGGTCAGGTGATGTTTCTCCCTGTTGATTTAAGTGGTTTCTTACAGAGGCCTTGGAGTTCCAGAATAACGTTCTGTGCAGCCCTGATAATTACTTTATTATTAACTCTAAGGCCAGACTCCCTTGTCTACCTCCCCTTTTCGAAGTGAATCATGTTCTGATATTAAAATGACCCTAAGCTGAGATCTCAAATTTCCTTTCCAGCTGGATTAATGGGGCTTGTAGGAGGGAAGCCAAACTTCCATGACTTCTAATTATCCTCAGATTGGATTAATAAAGGAAAATTACTTAACTACCCATCCAAAGATGGAAAGTTAACTTTACCTCTGAAAAGACTTGTCAGCTGCTAACAAGGTAGCTGAACTGGGCTGGTCTTTTTTTTTTTTCCATACCTTTGGTATATCATCCTCTGAGTACCATACACGGAAGGATTCATCCTTGTGTGCACCATTTGTGGGAGGGGTTCAACAAAATCTTAGCTGGCAAGTTGGCCACCTCAGTAGGTGTCTCTGGAGCCAGACCAAGGACTGTGTTTCCATCTACAAGCCTAACCCACAAGTTGTGGAGATCGTTGAGAGTCTATGTGCAGCTTTTAAGGGGTTTATTTTCAGACAAGGAAGGTGAACTGCCTGAAGTCCTGTCTTGGCAATTCTTTTCTCTTTAAGCAATGGAGTTGCAGTCGATTCCCACGGAGGTGGAATTTTTTCCAGCCACAAAAGCAAACAATGCTCCCGCAGTGCTGGAGGAGCACTCTCCATGGTGGTGCTCCTGGGAGGGAGTTGCACCTAATTATTTTAAAAGATTGAAGCATGTCAAAGAGCTTGTGTCCAACTTCTTAAGTGACTTAGCACCCACTATTCTTCATAGAATTTGAGCAGCCAATGTCCACGTTGCTTAGAAAGGCAAGAAAGAACTCCTGTCTTTATGTTCTTGGTGTTTAACATGCTCAGTTTTACCATTAGACCATAGCTGAGCTACTTTATAAAACCTTCCTAGCCTGCATCTTCTGTCTGGTACTTCCTTGCTAGTGTTGTTTATAAGAAAAACCTGCAACCCTTTTATTTTTAACTCCTGTGTTAATGATGGCGACGCTTAGGGAGAAATTCCCTCTTTGCTTTTTTGCCTTTGCTGGGGAAAAATAATAAATGCTTGTCAGCCTAACAAGGTTTCAGTTCCTAAGCATTTAATTCCTAAGGTGTCTTTGTAACTGCACTTTGTGCTGAACAGAATTTCTCAAATATTTTTAATCCAGCCATTTTGTGATAAGTCTGGTCTGACCTTTCAGACTTATTTTTGGGTTGAGGTATTGTTTTTCTGTCACTACCTGCTTTCTTTCTCTTCCAACTGAATGGACCCAGAAGATGCTGGTGGTGCTTTGAGGTGGGTATACCTGAACATCTCTCCCTGCAACGAGCTAACAAAGGAAAATGAGAATGGCTTTCTGAATTCAAAAAGATCTATTAGAATGTCAGCCAGAATACTTAATTATCTTAATGAGAATTCAAAGCGATGAAGAGCATTCTTAAATATTTAAGTGCTCTCTGCCTTGTCCATTAAGTCTCTTCCAATGCAGATCTATTCCTCCAGGACTTAACTCAGCCGTGTTTTTGGGGGCTGTTACAAGCTCTGGGCTGCCACTCTCATCCACGGAGAGTTGCCCCTGTGGGAAGTCCATTCCCTGCCCCTCTCAGCATGTTTTTAGTCTCTCTGCAACCCTGCCTAGTCTTTCATTGCCAAATTCCTGCTCTTGGCCCCTTCTGCTGCCATCCCACCCTCTGCTCCTGGAGCTCTGTCCTGTTGAAGGTCACAGGCAGCCCAGTAACCTCCATCCTCTGTTGCACTGAGCCCTGCCCACCCCAATTGCTCTCCTTGGCCGTGCCAGCTGAGAAAACACTGTCACAGAACCACAGCAAGGGCTGGGACAGATTTGGATGGTTCCTGCCTGGTATCTGCCCAAGCTTCCCTGCTTCTTAGCCTGTGCTTGCTTGCAGCTGGAGAGTTCCTTCTGTCCTGGAGAGGAAAGCCTTCCACGAACAGTTCAGTCCTCCAAGGATAAATACAGAATGCACTGGGCTCAGCAGAACTGGAATATTTATATGTGAGAGGGCTTTTCATAAGCACAGCGAAAAACCCATCAGTCTTTAATGTTTGGTGCCTGAGATTAAAAATTTTGGTCAGGTCTTCATACCTGTTGGTGCTGCATTTCATGCAGGGTTGGCACGGTACAAACAATTCTTCCTGCGTCTGATTTCCATTTTTCTTTTAAATTGCATTTCTTTAATTTCGTTCAGAGGTGTTGTGGTTGTTGGTTTCTTTTGCGTGCACAGATGTGGGTTGATGCTTTTATGTCTGCTCAGAAGTACTGAACCGAGTTGGTTCTCTCTTGAGTTTCTGTGCAGGATACCAAATATTTTCCCCTCTTCGAGTTAGATGAACCTGTCACTCTGCAACACATTTATTAATTCACCTTGAAAAAAATTTTATTTTTATGGGAGTATTTTTCTGTAAAGATATTGTTTAAAAGCAGGTATTTGAAATGAGATTTTTATTGTAACTGCTCCAAGAGGCTCAAAACCCTCATAGCCTTGACATCTGAAGTCTTCCAGAAGAAGCTAAGTGGGCTCTGTGTTTGAAGTGGCAGCACAATGCAAAGATATAGCAGGAGGGAAATGTATTGTATTAATTCTAACAAACTTCAAGAAGCTTATTATATCTCTGAAAGTTTTTTACAGCTTTGGCTCAGAGGTCTCAGATACAAAGGAACATTGAAATCAAGGACGAAGATGCCAACAAAGGCTTGTGGAAGATGGAGGACCCAGACCTCCTGTGCAAGTGAAGCTTCTTCTGTCAAGCTTCTTTCAGAGAAATAATAATAATAATAATAAAAAAAAAAGCACTCAACAACATCTCTGAACACAAAGGCTGAACAAGTCTCTGGCCTTTGAGACTGAAAGAATTATTTCATTGGTAATTAAACGTAGTCACAGTTGTTATAGGAGGTTCAATCTGTGTTGGTGACTTTGGTTGCGTGGTAAGGTCATCAGTTGACTGTGAGTGCCCATTATAGATCCATGCAGAGAAATTATTGACCTGCCTTGCCTGTGAGGGTTTTTTTTTTAGCAATATGTGATGTGGGTTTTATGGGTAACAAAAACTTTCAAGAATACATCTATTATTTGGCTGTAAAAATGGGAACAAATCAAGAGAACTTAGACATCTCCCAGTTCTCTGCTTCTAGTTGACTCATCTTAAAACTTGGAGCTGAAGAGCTTAAATATTGTCTAAAAGAATAAATTCCCAGAGTAGAGAGTGCAAGATTTACAAGTGCAGTAACTTCCAAAGAGCATTTGCTGTCCTAAATCTGCAAACTATTCTGGAAATTTAACTGGTGTCTGTTCAATGGGTGAGTTTGTGCTACATATCACAGGTCTTTATGGGGGGTTTATTGTTCTTTTTAATCCCACACTCAAAGCATTTGGCTCAATAAGTGTGTTAATATGAAGTACCTGTAAAACTAAACTCTTGTTACCAAACAAAGGGCAGTTGAACTGAGACCCCTAGGACAGATGAGAATTCATAATACTTTGGCTTCTAATTCTTAGTTGGTGAAATCACAAAGTCCCCCTTCCTAGTTCCCAGGAGGATTTCCTTGTGTTTGGTTGTGTTTGAATCAATTTGCCTGTATTGTGACCTTCAAAAAACCCCCAAAAATAACAAAGAAAAGAAAACCCACCTCCAAACCTGGTTTATTTTGTAAAACTAATTTCTGATCATTTGCTACCGTCCCATCTGTTTGTCATCTACAAAGATTTTTACATGAACATCTAGAACATTGATAAAATATTAAATAATATCGAGCCAAGAGTTAGTCCCTGGGGAAATCTGCTGGGAAAAGCCCCACTGATTCATATCTCCCACTAATGCGATTACATGAAGTTGCCTTTTGATATCAGTGTTTACAATTTTAACATTAACATCCAACAATAAAGCTGTACCTGACACTTGGGATTTCTTTGTTTCAAGTTGCCTTCTTTATTATGCTGAATTCTTGAAGTTTATAAAGTTTTCATTGAATTCTGTGCTCTCCATTATTACTTGTCTATATTCTCAACCCCAGTGAAACTCTCTGCCATTTCCTGCTCTACTTTTTATCATTTTTCTTTATTGAAGTATTTGTACTTTTAACTAGATGGATTTTTTGCAGAGCACAACTTTTTACGTGTCTGCTGGGTTTGGTGGGTTTTTTTTTTTTTCTTTGCTGTCAGGTGGAAGACCTCGAGCAATTTACTGTTTATGTATCTCCCACTCCAAATGTGCTGTTCCCAGTTAGTTATGCCAACAATTCCCTTATGCTTTGAAAAATTTGCCCTTTAAAATTTCCCAATAAGCCTGTGTCGACAGCACGTCTGGCTACACTCGGTGAGTTGCACCAAGTCACTATTCCCAGCACTGAGGCCGATGCTAATTTTGTATATCATGAAACTTTTTTTTTTTTCTTTTTTTCCCCCCAGAAACTCTGTATTTTGTTAGGTAGCCACGGGCTATGTCCAGCAATGCTTGCTCGTGATAGATTAGCTTTCCTTTCTCTGTATTGTAGACAAGTTTTTGTCAAATAATTCGCTCTGTTGTCTCATGATATTTGGTTGTGTGCTCAGGTGCCAGTCCTGCATTGAGTATTCAACTGCCCTGGGGTCTGAGTCAGAATGTCTCAGAGGGCCAAGCTGTAGGGTGGGCACTTGCTCATGAGGAGCTGAATTACAACTTGATAATGATTTTGAGAGGAAAACAGCATTGAATGCATTTTCTACCTACCTGGGTAGGTGTCTTTTCGGCTGGTGGAGTTGTGCTAGGAAGCTTTATATGTGAGATGTTAGAAAAAATTATCTATTTCTTTACCTATTAGAGGTGTAAATATTTTTAAAACAGAAGACAGGTGTATGGCTCAGCCAGCATTTACCTGGAATATTTTGCATAATAATTGCTGGCCTTATTTACACCCTCCCCCAGAGCTGTGCATCCTCTTGCAGACTGTTTGGTGCAGCCACTCAAGAGAGCAGTGAGTGTCTCTGTGGCAGGGTGGTGGCACATGTGAGGACCCTGAACCCTCATCAGTGTTTTAACACAAACTTCAGCCATCAGCTGCATCTCTAGACCCTCTTCATCATCCGTTCTTCCTGGAAGCCCTTACTCATCCCTTCTCGCTGCTGAAGTTTCCCGTGCAAGTTCCTGTCCTTGGACGTAGGTGCTTGTTATTCCTTCTTCATCTGGTTCTGGGAACGATCCCCTCAGCGTTTCCACTGAGTGTTTGACCTTTCCACACTGTCACAGAAACACCCTGAATTACCTTTTGGGATTTTCCCCTCTCTCCCTATAAACCTTTCTGTGAAAGGTTCCACGGTATTTGCTAACCAGCAGTGTCTGCACTTGCCGTTTGAATGCACAGACAGAGTTAACAATACTTGTGCCAGGAAGCCTTTCCTCTCCTCCTCCTATTGCCAAAGGATTTATTATCTTTTACAGTCAATACTTCATGTGTGTTGTTTAGCATTTGTCACCGAGGAAAGGCCGATTCCAGACGTGGCACTGCAGATTTGTGATGTCGTGCAAAGCCCAAGTTATTTTTCATAATTATTAATATTGCTTTGGTGACAGCCCAAAGGTGAGGTGTATCTGCTCATCTCCAAATGACCCTGTGAAGATGAGCAACATTTGCAATGGCTTTGGTCAGTGGCTGCTTAACTGCTCTAAGTCATTTCAGAGCCCAGCCAAGGGATTTACATTTCCATAAACGGATCCCACTGTCAGAAACTCTCTGAGCACGAGGGATCTGGAAGAACTGGCTGTTCCTACCAGCATGTCCAGAGTTTCCAGCACAGGAATCAGTACAGCCTGGCTGAGAACAGGGAAAACACCCCGGGTGGTGACATATAAAAAGGACACAGAGCATTCCCTTTCTTTCAGAACATCTGTCTCTCCTGCTAGCATTGGGTGATGCACTATAAAGAGTCTGCTGGTTTTAAAAACAACAACAGTTGTTGGTCAGAAGTTTTTCTGAAATAATTTTGTCGACTGTATTTGACTAGATAAATTAAAAAAAAACAAGCACCAAAATACCCAAATCACATATTTGTGGGTTTTGGTTTTCTTTTTTTTTTTTTTTTTAATATGAACTTCTTTCTTTCTTTTGGTCAGAGTTACTGAAGGCTTTGGGGTGGGTGTTTTTTGTGGTTTTTATTCTTTATGTTTGTTTGTTTACTTAGTGGCAGGGACAGCAACATGGGACACACCAGTCAGAGGATTTTAATTTTTAACCTTAAATATTACCAAGCTCAATAAAACCTTCTCAATGGGGACTGCAGGATTGAAAGAGGATCAGCTGAGCAACCTTTACCTTTGCTGATGGGAACAACTGTGGTTTGTTTCTGCTTCTGAATGATCTCTGAAGAGTAAATATTTCCTTGGAGCACTCCAAAAAGAGGGGTTTTTTTTAGAGGTTGTCTAAGTTCTCTTTTAGGAAGGCTGGGTGATGATTTACCTAATGGGAAATGAAACCACTTGGAATTGATGGCACCCACCCCTGGAGAACAGACTGTGTTGCCTTGACTTGACCTCCCTGTTGCATCACCTGCTGCACTCCTTTGGAAGTACCTGATAGCCCAGTTCCCAGAGACCCTGAAGACAGGAGCAGATGGAGAATGTGTGGCATTTGTGGCATGAGAGGAAAAGCAGGTGTTGCTGCAAGTCTTACAGTGGGAAATGTACCTGGAAGAACCTTTTCCAAATGTCCCAGGGATGCCAGATGTCCTGTATAAACTGATGGGATATTGAAGAATACCATGGGGTTGAGGAGGAATTGCTTGCTTTGGAGATTACAGAAAGTTTAAAGCCTCATATCACCCCAAGCTCCTGGCATTTGCTGTCTTTGCAAATGTCCTGTGAAGAATGTGCTTTAGTACTGCCAAAAGGGAGGAAGACACCTGGGCAGTTTCTTTAGGATTCCTCCCCAGGGACAAACCACACAGGGTAGTTAGGAATGCAAGTCCTCTCCTGTACCAGCAGAATGATAGAGATCCCCAGGAGAGGAGGCTTCATAGTGTCTGCTTAGGCACAGAGCAGAACCAGAGTGGCTCAGTGGAGCTGTGTTAGGAACCACAAGCTGCTCCTGAGGAAGGCTGCTTGGAGAAAACATCTTCCCAGCAAGCATGACCACAGCATTGCTCCATCAGGAGCTGGGTGGAAGCTAAAACATGTGTAGGACTGAAACCACCTGCCCAATAAATAGAAGGGGGAATCTTACACTGGATGTGATGGACAGCTCAGGAAAGGGAAAAGCTGTGATACCCCTGACCCACTTGGGGTTTGTTTTTTGGACCTTTGGGAGGATTTTAATTTGGAGACGTTCACCCCAATATTTGCTATCATCTCACTTTCTTGCTTATAATTATTCATGGCAACTCAAGGATGGCTCCAGCCCTCTGGGTGCATGGTCAGTCCCCTCTGGAGGTGGCCCCACTGTTCAAAGCAGTTTTGTGGCTCTTGGGGAGCTCAGCAGGATCCTTTATAGCACCCACTGGGGGCCCAGGCACTTTCTGCTCCTGCAGTGGCACCAGGGATTTGAGGAGATGATTTTTTCCCCTGGTGAAATAGATTGACTGTGTTTGACATTTAAATTGTCATCCAGAATTAACCTGCCACTGAGATAACAGGAGGAGGACAGAGCAGCTTTCTCTCCCCCACTCCTTGGATTTTCCTCCAGAGACCTGTGTCTTCCCTGTATCCTTCTCCCTTTCCAACTTTTCATCAAGCCAGACCAAAAGATCAGCAGTTCCTATATGAACATTCAATTAGTCCCATATTTAAATCTTGTCACTGTGACCTAGTGAATTATGCAAGGGGCTGGATACCAGAAATCAATTGAGCTCTAATTCCCAGCCCTGGCATGGGATCTCTCTGCATATTGCTGTAGGCAAGTTATTTCAGCATGTTCTTTCTCTCTCCATTTCTGCCCTATAAATTGCACATGCTAACATTAGGTGATGTACTGGGATATTTAGGTGGAAGAATTACACAGCACATCCCACTTTTACGTTGTGTGTTTGGATCTTTGAATCAGATGTTTATTTGAAAGTGCATCCATAGCGAAACATTTGCCAAACGCAGGATGATTCAGGCTTTGTCTTTTATTACAGATAGAAGGTCTAGGGAAAATCTTTGGAATTATCATATGAAAGACAGTTTAAGATGAAGAGAAGGTTACAAGAGAGTAAAATAGGCAGTATTTTCTACCCCAAAATGCTGGTGCTGAGTTATCACTCACACGCAGTCCAGTACGATGGCAATTGAGAGCCCCGGGGGTCCTTATCTCCCATGGCTCCTGCAGAAATTATTGCAAATGCTGTCGACAGGAACAGACCAAATCCACTCTGAGAGGCTGCGTCAGCAAGGAGGGTGTTGTCACGTGCAGGGCCTGAGGATTTTTGTGAAGTTTTTTCTCACCTTGATGGAAGTGTTTTTAAGAATGGTTTTGTGAAAAGCTGGCACCAAGTCTACAGCGGCTCTTCAGTGATGAATTTGTAATGCAAAGGAAATTTAAGTATGACAGAGGAAAAATATAATTATTATAGCAGTTTACAGGCCTTTCACGCGTGTTTCTTAGAAACATTAATTGAGTACTTTGTCTCCTATTGCTCTCTTTTGCTACCCATCACACTGCACTCACAAGTTAATCACTACACTTTGGAGTTGTTATCCACTAATGGATGAGCACAAGTGATTTGTGGCGGAAATTTAAATGTTATTTATATAAAAAAACTACCGGAAAAAAAATCTAGCTGGAATCAGTGTTTCCTGAATGGTTTAAAATGTCATCTGAGACAAAGTTCTGTTCAGCTGTTCTTGACTGTGGTATTTTCATGGTGCAGCATTTGTAAGGCGTGGGAGAGCCAAAATGTGAGCTCACGAAAGGCAAAGTCTTTAAGCTGCTTAGGTGGCTGCATACAGCATTTTAAAAAAGTACAGGGCGAGGGAAGAAGGATAAATTAGGTGGTTAAAATATCCTTAATTTTAGTTAAAGATGGCAGCACTGAAACTGTAAAGGCATTTAGCTCCTGTCTAATGAAGCCTCCTTGGTGTGGCTTCTGGGGATCCGAGTGCACCATTCACGTTGCTGAAACCTCTTTATGTCACACGGGGCTTGGCTGAAATCAACAGTTTATTATTGGCTCCAGCAACTCATGGCCTCTTAATGCTGTCTTAATGCTACCTTGGTGAAGTTAAGCTGTTTGCACATCCTTTCCCTCCAGCCCTTAGTGGAAACTTTTATGTGCAATCATTCATCATAAGGTGATTCACTGGGTAGGATATGTAAAGCTCTCTTTGGTCTCCAAACGTCTCAGCCAGCTGATAAATAATCAAGAACCTTTAACGTTCCTTTGTCTGTCTGTCTGTCTCGTCCACTTTGTTTGACCTGCAGGGATTGATTGGTGAGTGCATTAAAAGCCAGTCACTGGAATGTCACAGACATGAATTAACACAGTACTGTCTCTCATTTGGTGGCTTTGGCAATGCCAGGCAAGAGACTTATCCCAGGGCAGGGTGTGTTTGGGATGTGCTGTTGTTGTTGTTTTGCTTCTCTGCATTTCTAAGTGTCCTAATTAAATACTGAAAAAAATCAAAGTTTTAGACATTCTTCCAAAATCCAAGTGCCATTCACAATGAGGGTTTTTTGGATTGTTGTTGGATGGCAATAGCCTCTTTTTTTTCCCCTGACCTTATAAGCTTAAGTCCAAACTTTTCAATCTTGATTCCTTCATTATTGTTGTTTTCTGATTGCCCAGGTGAGGGTGAATGCATTGTGTGTCTGTGGAGCCAGGTCCTTTGAAGGATAGCTCTGCAAATTGGGATTTCTCTTGGAAGGTCAGTTGCAGAGTCCCTGCCTAGGTTGGCCTCCCCTCCTTTTGCCTCCTGGCAGTGATTGCATGTCAAATGATTGCACTCTTGAACCGTGAACTCCAAGGCCTGTGCTCCCACTGCTGCTTGGCAGGAAGAAGTGATTTTCTGTATGGAATTAAAGAGCCTCCTCTCTTCCTCTGATTTAAAAAATCATTTTAAAAAGACTTTTCCACCCCACATCTTCTGAAGTTAGTGCTACACCCTGCAAGGCTGGCAGCCTCTGAAAACAATTAGAAAGAGACTCTTGAAGGCAGGATCTGGACAATCTTGCAAGAGACATAATTTTAATCTCATAGAATGTCCTGGCAAACTGGGTGAAAACAGGCTTTGTCCCTGGGATGAAAAATGATTAAAGCCAAATTCTATCTTGCGGCGATTATGGAACAGGCCAAAGTACCGCGGAAGGCATGGCTAAATTGGTTTTCTTAATCCGTGGTCTAATAGACTCTAAAATGTCTCTCTAAATGGGGAGAGGAGAAATCACCCATTTGGGTGTCATCTGCATGCATGTCCTGACCACCTTGACCTGGCTTACATCCCAAGTAGCCTCTCCTTCCTCTGGCTTGGCTTTGGCCCACTGCCCTTCCTGGCACCTGTGGATGTCCAGCACCTGCTCCTGCCTCCATACACACACATACACACTCTCTCTTCACTGCCCACTTGCTTCTCACTGCAGCTTCTCCCTTTGCAGGCAGATGGCTTTGGGTGGGACATCCCACCCTCCTGTCACCCCACTGTCTACACGCTTTATTACCTTATAGTCTTTAGGCACACACCTACATGCTACTGTCTCTATTGGCAACCTTTTAAAAAGCTCTTCAAGGACAAAAGAGAACCAAAAATACAAGAGACAAACCTAAACAGGAAAGCTCCCCTTCCACCCCATTTAATCTCATCCTCATTACACACCAGAGCGAATACATACCCTGGTACTGTAATTTTAACCACTGCTTAATTTCTCCCCCAGAGAGGGGCTGCTGGGACCCTCCCAGACCTGTGAAAAGCAGGAGGTTTCACACAAGGGTCACACTTTGTTTCTGAGGCAGCAGCAAAGCATGCTGCCCTTGGTTTTTATCAGCATGATTACCCAAAACTGTGGAATTTTGCAAAGGTGATTCAGGGGAGAAACCCCAGGATATTGTTGGTACAGTATTTATTTACATATTAAGTAGAGAGGGTCAGTTCCTAGGTGCCCAAGCAGAACGAAACACAACAAATGTCCCTGATTGAAGCTCCAGATCTCTTTTGTCAGCACCCCAACCTCATCTCACCAGGTTCACTGTCTGTCCCTTCCACACCTGAGAGTTAAGTGCTGGAGGATTTGGGCTCCTTTAGCTGCCAGGCTCAGGTTTTATCCACCCTGTTCTGCAAAAACGCTTCCCAAACACCTCAAAAACCCCTGCATCCACTAATCTTCAACCCAAGCAGTCTCAAATATGCCTTCATTTCAGGTGAGGATGTGCCTTTTTGTTGGTTGCACGTGTGTCTGGACTTCAGTAATGAGCACACGCAAATCTGGGCTTTATAAAACTGTAAATTGCTTAAAAATGGGAATGAGGGAGCAGTTTTCCTAGTGGATGGCTCGACTTCTCCTTCTAGGTGGTAGTCTCTGCTTGCAGTCTGTCGTTCAGCCCAAAGCCATCTGTGCTGCACAGCTCGCTCTGTAGAAGAGGAGGTGAACTGGGGAGTACGGGCCAGGCAGAGGTACCACCAGGCATTCGATCTGATACAAGCCAGTCCAAATTTTGCCTGTATGGGATATTTTTTTGTTGTTGTTGTTGTTTGGTTTTTGTAGGTTTTTTTTTTTTTAAGATAAGCTCACGCAGATCTCAGTCATTTAGATCTGTCGCAGTAACTACACGGGGACAAACACAGTCCAGAGCTCTGCTGTTGTGGCTGGACCCGTTTAACGTGTCTGGTACCCTGATTTAGGAGCTGTTGTGTTTAGAAGCTGCTTGGCAATCAGCAGGTTAGTTTTCCTTGTGTTTGTGCCCGACAAGGGCGTGGGCGAGGGAGAGATGTGGCACTGAGATAAGGAGAAACTTTTAATTCATCTCGTAGGTGACCTAAATTCAGGCCCTGTGGCCATCATGTCAATCCCACGGTCTTGTCTGCTAGATTACTGATGTAAGTAATGGTGACACGTGTATATATCGAATGTCCTTCTCTGTGGCTTCAGGAAGGACATCTCGGGGGGGAGGAAGAAAGTTACTTGGAGATTTAATGATGCTTGTCATCAGTTCTGTTTTCTGAAGCCATGACCTCTGGTTTATCCTAGCACTGAGAGCACATGACAGTGCACGTCACAAAATTATAATGTATATATCCTATGAAAGCAGCTTGTTCCCCCGTGCTTCATATCTCCATAAAATCTGAGACTGCTCAGGGAACTTAAGCACAGAAAGACCTAATTTGCAGATCTCAACAGGCATGTACATGACATAGATGCTAACCTGCGTGGTCCTGCTGAGATGACAACATTTCTGAGTGCAGGAGCAAAACTCCAGATAGCTGGGTAATTACAGCAGCAAAAATTATGTGTTTATGGCCCTTCAGGAGCCTCAGGTGATAAATGTTCTGTGGATTGCACTCCCACATTTGAGTGCCCAGACTGTCCAGGTATCCCGCAGTTCCTTGTGCCTTCAGTGGCACCTTGGGCATGGTGTGTGCAGGCTGCTTTAGTTTTGAATTAACTTCTCCAAAGTAATCCCGGGTTTCCTGTACCCTTTCCACAGGTTGGCCCGAGCTCAGCGTGACGGGAGCGCTGCAAGCAGTGACTCAGCAGCACACCTGCCCTTGCATACGTGACTGAACACCTCATGCTGTGTGTTTCATCCCCAGAATTGCTACTTCCTAAAGTTAGAAGCAAATAAAAGTCACGCTTAGTGAAAAATAAACCTTTATAATTTAGGTCTCCAGCACCACCTGGTCTTCCATCCTCTCCCCTAACCTCTTGCTGGATAACATTTCCCGTGCTGATTGTATTAGTGTAGCATGGAGTGAAGTACAGTCAAAGGCTAATCTTTTTGTGATTGAATATTAGATTCTTCATTTCAAGAGGCTCTTACAAACAGCTCTCTGTCAGACTGATGGAAGATGGCAGGGATGGAAGAGAACTTGAGGGGAAAGTACATTTCTCTTCCCAAGGGTTTTATTCTCTTTTCCATCATAGCTTTTACATTATGGCAAATGGTACAATTTAGGGTTGTAATTTCAAGAAACGTGTTCATTACTGAGGAGGCAGGTTGACCAAATCTTCCTCACAAGGCAGTTAATTGACAGTGTTTAGGACTGACAACACACCTGAGATGGGTCACCAGCAATTCATCCTTGAAGTAGAAGGAAAAGAACAGAAGGACAAAAAGGACAGAAAGAGAAAACTTGGAGGTGCAGGATCCAAAAGGAAGTAAACATGCAACTGAATAGTGCTAATCCTGTGCTTCCTGCACCATCTTTAATAGTGCATAAAATGACATGTTAGTCATTTATTGCTATTTTTTGCAGGATGAAGATACAAGGCAAACACTGCTGCTCCTCAGGCAAAGCCTTTACTCCTTGTGCAAAGGTGGGATCTTTCCAAGGTCCTACACTGCTGTATGAGCCATTGCAGGACCTGAAAACCCAGGTCAGGCCCCAGGATTTCCTGTTCCTATCTCAAGACAACCCTTTACTGTTTCTTCCTTTGATCACTTTTAATAGCTCTATGAATTGCTCTCCTCTCCCTACCCCCAAAATAAAACTGATGGAGCCAGATGTTCACCATGTTTGCATGCAGGGCAATCAGGGTGGTGTCTAGAAGGGACCTGGCAGTTAAGGCAAAATATGACACTGCAGCAAGTAAAATATAATGTAACAACACATAATACCTGTCTCCAACTACCACCCAGTTCTGGAGGTTTTTGCTTTGGTTATGTGTCTCTTTGCATTATGTGAGTCCTCTATACCCACAGGTTTGCTGCTGTTCGGCCTCACCAGTTGTGCTTTTTTTTGTCAGGTAAAAGCAGAAAAAGCTCCAATCTGAAGTTCCAGTTATTTTTGTTTATCATGGGATGAGGGATTAAAGGTAAGGTAAATCCTTTGGGTTATCCAGCCTGGTAGCAGTTCTCAGAGCAAACTCAGTGGGCAGTGATAAGGTTGCTCAAAGATAGTGGTGGGATGTCCCTTCCTGAACACTTGGTAGTAGGTACCAGTGTGGTTGCCGTCCCTCATCCTTAAGGGATCAGATCTGCCATCTCCTGGAAGGGAAACTTGATTTTGCTTGAGCTGCTGTCCAGAAAATAATGTGGGATTTGGGATGTTCATGGGAATATTGAGCCAAACAGTCATCCCAGCAAAGGGTCTCTGTCACCTCATAGTTAAAGCTCTTGCTGGGAATTTGGGAGGTGAAAGAGGGAGTGACCAAAAAACCTTCTTCTGTTGCTTGTGTGCAGGTTGTGCTTGTGCTTAACATAGGTTTTAACAGTGACATTCAGGAGAAAAGGAGGATTCTGTACAAAGACTCTGAGGAGATGAAGCTGCTTCTCTGCAAGCCTGGATGAGGAGCCTCCAAGAGCGGTGAGATTGCAGACGTGTCCCTGTGTGCAACATCTTCTATGAGCTTGTACTGACATGTCTTTCTGCTCTGTGTGTGTGTGTTTTTTTATGGGGGGTTGTATTTTCCATTCCATCTCTGGAGTGCCCTGATCTCTCCCTGTAGTTGGAGGCAAGGCAGCTTCTGGATTCACTCCCTGCAGTGCAAAAGTCTCAAAACAAAACACGATGTCACCTAATTGTGAGCACTGAAATTATTTATGGACCTGGCCTTTGGAGTCAGAGCCTCAAACTTCTTTAATTACCTTTGGGGATCTGTGCACAGGATACCATGGTGATGAGAATAATATTTGGAATTCAAGTCTTGTCTAATGTGCTTTAGCAGCTGGAATGGGCAAGCAGCTGATTATGACCATAACAGAAATCATGCCAGAAACTTCCATACACAGAGTTTGGAGTGTTGGCTTTTTAATCAGATGTATAAAACTCTTGTTATCTTTCTTAAGCCCTTCTGGAAACAAAATTTGGAAGGAAAGCTCCTGTTCAATATTCAATGTCCCTGTGCAATGTGAATCTTTACCTATAAAGCTGCCTTTCAGACAAAGTCCTCACCAAAGGAGGAAAGACTAGAATGTAAATTGTTTTCTTGCTACTGCTGTCTGGGGCATTAATATACATCCACTAAGAAACAAAAACTGAACATGCAAATTATTCCCACTACAGATCCATACCAACATTGCTGGAATTAGGCTGAACCTGCCGTTGTTTGATTCAAACTCTGCAAACTCTCTGGGGTCAACTTAAATATTTGAGGTGATCTGTTTCTCAGGGGAAGCCCTCCAGGTTCATTAGCAGCCCATGGCAATTGTCAGAAATGATGGTATCTGGAGGCAGTTGCTGCTTCTCAAATCACCTCCAAGGACCCACTGAGGCACAGCTACACAGGACTGTCCATAGGATGATGTAAGACTTGGAACCAGAGGCAGCCCCACATTCAACCAGATCATAGCACAAGTCTATCAGCCCCAGCCACGTGGGATTCATCTGAGCAAATAAACTGGTTGTCTAGTCTTGCTTTGGCACTACAGGGAAATTGGCACATTCAAGGCATGATTCATCTTGCCCTAAAGCTGATATCTAAAATAGGTCAGCTGAGCTGTGAAAGTGCCTGTTTCCCTTCACGGTTACAAAGGATGGGAGGCTCAGTGAGGCACAGATGTCTCCAGCGTGGATGTTTTGAATTAGGCAAGATGAATCCTGTCTATGCTGTATTTTTTAAAAATGCTTTGTGTGATGGAAGTACAAGTCCAATTAAAAAATACAGTGTCCTCAAGGGCCCTCGATGAAACGTGTTTGCTCTGAGCTCAACTCTGACCCAAAGTATCTTTATCTGTAGTCACAAAGTATTTAGTGACTATAACTTGTCAGACACTTCAGCATTTGGTCCTCTCTATCGCTTTTGTTTAGCAACCAAACTCAAAGATTTAATGGATGCTTTTAGAGTTTACTCCCAAAACTTTAAAATTATTTGGATCAGGTAGCATGAACATTTCCCCCTTCTTCAGAGCTCTAGGACTCATAGCAAATTCCTATTTTCTTTGTTGTATTTATTCCTTTGTCTTGTGTCATCCATAATGCTGTGATTGTCCCACAGCTCAGAGGAGAAGATTTCTTGAGTAGTTTGGAGCATCTTGAACTTTGATTTCTAATCAATTTGCGCTAACAGCTCTGGAAACCAATATAACAAGCCAGGCCTTTTCTGTCTCTTTCTCTTTCTTACGTTTGGAAAAATAAATCTGAGCAGCGACGTGAGTCTTGTATAATTACTCTTCCATTTGTATTTCTAGACTTGTCAATCTGGCAAGCGTCACAGAGCGGGATTAAAAGCTTTCTCCTTCTCTCTCAATCAGAGACTTCATTTGCTTCCGTGTTTTACAGTAAATATAATCAGTTCAGCAGGAGATGGTTTTGTTCTCTGCAGTGATGTCTTCCTAGTCGAGGGAGCTCTTATTAGCAGCCCGGATGGGAAGTCAGTTGACAGGAGCCCCCGACATCGCATGTTGTTACAGCTGTAGGCAGAGTGCTCTTGGCTGGAGTCCCCCTGGGGCACCTGGAAATGCGTCTCCCCCACAGGAAACCCAAAGATCTCTACTCCTTCATTTCTGGTTGGGGTTTAGGAGACTCTAGAGAGGAGTTGGAGTCAGACTCAACCACCATCCATGTGGGAGCAGGGTGATGCTGTTAAGTCTGCAGGGTGGCTGCTGGGCCAAGGGAAGATGGTGCAGATTAATCTTAACTCCCTATTAGTCCCAAACATGGGGGTTCTGGGAACCTCCTCCAACCAGGCACAGTCCACAGCCACACAGGGACTTCTGTTCATCTTTTGGTCAGGGATTGGCCCCAGTTTGGTGGGAAGGGGAAGTGCTGGAGCATGGCAAGTCTTGGTTGTGGGATGGAGGGGGCCAAGCTTGGTGGGGGCTTGGATTGAGGGTCACCAGTGAGGATTGCAAATGGTTTGACACTCTGTAGAGGACAGGAATAAAGGAATTTTCGTTTAATGGAGAATTATTACTTGGGCACTTAGATATCTCTAAGTTTAGCAGCAGAGCAAGGAGTTTAAATATTGCTTTCCGTGCATTTAAGCACCTGAATTCCACTGGCACCTCATTTAGTTTGTCTTTGTCCTTTTTTTCACCCTGACTTGCAGGCTCTGTGCCTTGATTTTGCAACACATAAACACAACACAAAATACAATAAAAAGAAATTGGAAACACTTTGGTTAAGCCTTGATGGCAGCTGGTATGTAAATGCAAAGACTTCAGACTGTCTCTCAGTACAGAGCAACCCTTAGCCCTTCATTGTTTATAACTTTTGCATGGTCAGAGCCACGGATATACCAATATTTCAGTGCTTTCACTGATTGCTTCATTTCCCAGTTCTGCACCTGAATTCAAGAGTGATGTCAAGTTTCATGCAGTGTAAGTCCTTTGCCAATCCTTCATTAAACAAAAAGCAAACCTACCCTTAAGCTCCAAGGATTTGTTTTTTCCTCCTATATCTTTCCCAACACTTTTAATCACTTTATGAGGACAAAATGTCTATTTTTTACCTAATGACTTTGCAAAAGTCAGCCCAGGAGTTGATATTTCTATTCTTTCCTGTTTTCACCCCTCATAAATATTCTGTGGTGGGGCCTGAGCTGACAGTTGTGATGAAGAGACGGGGTGGCACAGAAATACTTGGTCCTCTGTGGCTGTGCTGACAGCTGGTGTGGACTGGCACAGATCCAGTGGAGATCTGGCCCCTGGTCCTGGATTTGTACAGGGAATCTGTCTATAAAGGCAGGAGCCATTTTACAGGCTGCATTTTCCCTTAGCCTGACAGGTTTTAATAGCTGGTACGAGGGTGCTGTTGCATCCTAAAAGGCATTGTAGAAACTCATAATTAAGAGCAACCTCGCTGCATAAAGCTCTCAATTTAAGCTAAAAAAACCAAACCAAACCAAAAAAAACCCCAGACAAAAAAAAAAAAAAAACCACCCACCCACCCGAGAAAATGGACACGAGAGGATGCAATGCACAGAAAAGCAGCCTGGTTTTCAAAGCAGGTGAGGCTTTCAGCGTTGTGCTGCCGGTATTCGAAAGGGAAATGGTGGTAGTTAAAGCGAGGACCTCGGGAGCGCTGATCTCCTGGAAAGCCGGGAGAGGCTGCTGAGCCAGCCCGGCTGAGCATCCCGCCCAGCGAGGAGGCTGCAAGCTGTTGCACAGCCCCTCACCAGCCAAGAGCAGGGCGAGCCAAGCGCCAGCCCGGGAGCCAAGCGGGGATCCAGCTGCCGCTTTCGGGGCGGGGAGGGGAGGATGGACTGGGCGACTTCCCTGGGCTTGGCACCGCATCCCGGCAGCCTGGCCAACCGTGCCCCTGGAGTGTGTGTGGCGGGAACAGCGCTGCTGAGGCAGACAGATAAAGAGGTTGTACCGGGACCACTTTCCACACAGCAATTAACGGGAAGAGACGGCACCGAGCAAATATTCCAACCGCGGATCCAGGAGGTGCCAATATGTTTTGCCGTTCCGCGATTGTGTTCTGGAGGCGGCAGCAGGGCTGTTACACTGAAGGGTCTGTTCAGTTGGCATTTCCACTATAAACCTAATTTTTGAAAGGGGTTATGATTCGGCCATTTTTAATTAACGAGGGGATTAAAGTTGGCACACGGGCGCTCAAGGGCTGTTTGTTGCCGGTTTAATTTATTTTCTTTTTTTTTTTAATCCAATCTGTTAGGCCCATCTCAAATAATATTCTTTGTTTCCACTTCCTGGGGTTGACTTTAAAGATCTCTATGCATGTGTGTGGGCCTGTGTCTATGTACAAGAGAAAAGAGATTTATCAAGGTGAAGAGCCACGTCAGAGTAGGTGAGCAGGTTGCTGAAAGATCCCACATTCCCAAGGCCACTGTAACTCATACCAACTATGTGCTGAAGCAGAAGCAGTTGCAAATTTTTTGCTGAATTTTGCAGAATTTTGTCCACTTGGGACGTGCAAAAAGTTTGCTCCAGACTTAGGCATCATTCTTATGCACAACACTTCAAAGCTGTGAGATACTAATATTTATTTATCAAAGTCTTACCAGGCAGCTTGTTGGAATACATAAAATCATGTAAATACAATGACGCTGTAAATAGTTACCTATTGTAGACTATATTATTGTAAATCCCCAAATTTCTAGGGCCATAAACCTCTCAATGTCAGAAAAATTTATTCCAGTTCTCTACTATCCCAACCACTAGAAAGTTTTTCCTCATATCTAACCTGAATCTCCCCCTTCTTAACTTAATCCTGTTAATTCTTGTCCTATGTGCCATGGACATGGAAAACAGACTGTCCCTTGCCTTTTTGCAGCATGCTTTTCATGTGTCAGAAGGCCATTGTCCCTTGGTGGTTCTTGCTTCTTTGGGCTTTCCAGCTTTCCCAACACAGCCTCTGAAAATTTAACTATATTTTTAAAAAAAGGTGTCTTACCTCTTTCTAACTGGTCCAGCCTTCCTGGGAGTGATGAAGATTTTGGGTGAAGCTTCAACAGAACCCTTGGCACTGCTCCTTTGTGCTCAGCAATATTGCACCTCTCAGTCCCTCTGCTCTTTCACAAGTGTTCTCTTAAGCATCATTCAGAGATGACCACAACACATGGAGTGTGTACCTGGACTCACCTGGAGGAATGACAGCAAGTCTGGGTTTGTACAAGTGCTTCACCACCCTGTTGGCAAACACCCAGTGGGAAGGGGCTGTGGCTGGCTGTTTGAACCCTTGAGCTGGTGACTAGTGTGTCCTCTGTTGCTCACAGGGCCAGAGCTCTGAGGTGAGTAGAGGGATGAGACTGAAGTGTAACTCCCTCAGGCTCCACACTGCACTTCTGAAAAGCCTGCTGGCCGTCTGAATCACTTGCGTGGTTGACAAGGCCTGATCTTCACAACACATGCATCCTTTGATCTCTCCAAAAGTCATATCCTGGCTCAGCAAGCCTGCAGGTTTGTCCCAGCTTTGGCCACACTCTCTGAGCAGCTCCAGGAGTCACTGAGTTCATTTGGTAATCACCATGAACTTATCTGTGATGCCTGTCAGTTTGTTGGCCAGCAGCTACCCCAGCTGATGTCTGTCCATCCTGTGGCTGCTATCCCATCTTTGTGAATGGGCAAAATGGAAATCCTCAATATAAAGGGTATGGGTAACAAAGGATGAGTTGTCCTTCTAGTTCTGGGGGGCTTTAGTTCCTCTCTCCTGGTGGTGACTGGGTGGGAGACGAAGGACAAGAGCAGGGCATTCCCTTTCCTGTGTGTGCTGAGGGCTGGTTCTGATTTTGGGATTTGAGGAAGGGTATTTTTGCAGGAAGCATGGCAGTTTGCGTGGACTGGGGTTGTTTGTCTCCTATGAATTGCTTTGCCCGGAGCGGTGAGGCTGCTGTTTGAGGGGGTGCAGCAATCACTGTTCCCTGGTGTGATGGGTTTGTCATCCATGGTAGTGCTGTTCCTGGGGTGTGTATATTTGTCAGCTGAAATTTTTCTGCAATTTCCTTGACAGGAGCAGTGAGTGACACACATTCCCTCAGGAGGTATTTCCATGTTTTTACTATTCTTCAGGCTTCTGTGACATTTCCCAAGTCCAGTTGTTGGAGCCTCAGGTTCAATCATCTACACTGCCCAGGACCACATCCCAGCAGGGATAATTTGGCCCTTCAGCAGTGAATACATTGACTTCTGCAGCTCATGGTACGCACAGTTTGGTATGCCCATGGTACGCACCTTAAAACCCACACTGAAAACCTCCATCGTTTGGTGCTCAGTGGCACCAGGTCCAGCATAATTTTTCATTCCTGTGACTCCCAACAATGGCCTGAAAATGAAAGTTAAAAAGAAAGCTAAAACTGCTTTTGCCTTCTTTCCAGGTAGAGGCGCGTACGAGACTGAAATTTTCAAGCTTTCAGTGAAACACCAAATATGTGTGTACAATTCCAGGAATGCCGGCTATCGGGAAAAGCGCCGCTGACTGGGAGTTTCCTGGTAAAATCGTGACAGTTGACAGCACTAAGCAGATAACACAGGCTATATAAAACAAACTGCTTCTTGTGAGTGTGCTAACACTCTTTGCACTTCTCTGGCCTGAATGTTTTAAATAGCTGTGGTTGGCTGTGAATGTTTGCACAAATCAACTCTTACTGTCCCTGGAATTTAGAGGTCTCTGATGACCCCTTTTGAGACCGAGGGGCTGTTGATGGATAGATCATGGAGTTCCTCCATCTTCATCACAGTGAAAAGAGGGGATGTCATTGTTTGACCTCAGCTGGCAGCTGCTCGTTCACTCCCATCCCCTGCCCCAATGGGAAGGAAAACCGGAAAAAACGTAAAACTCATGGATTGAGATAAGCATAGTTTAATAATTGAAACAAACTAAAATATAATAGTCATATTAATTATAACAATGTTAATAATAGTAATGAAAAGCAGAGAGAGAGAGAGGAACAAAACACAAGAAGGAAAAGCGATGCCAAATACCACTGTTCACCACTTGGTGGCCAGTGTCCAGCCTGTCCTCCAGCCAGGTTTCCCCACAGTTTATATACTCCGTTTATATACTGAGTGTGATGTCCTGTGGGATGGAATATCCCTCTGACCAGTTTGGGTCAGCTGTCCTGGCCAGGCACCACCTCACTGGTGGAGCCTGGGAAACCGGAAAGTCTTTGACTTGTAGTAAACACTACGTAGCAACAACTAGAACATCAGTGTGTTATCGACGTTATTCTCATCCTAAATCCAAAACACAGAAGGGAAAATTAACTCTATCCCAGCCAAAACCAGGACAGAGGAGAAGCCTCGTTTTTTTAATTTTTTTTCCCCCCTCCAGCCAGAAGGTGCATTTACACCGATGGTTTGATTTTCACGTTGCCCCAGGCCATCTGTGCTGTGCCAGTGGGTGTAGGTTCATTCCCCAGCTTTCAACCAGCTTGCAACCCTGAGGGTAGTTTGCTCCAGGAACCTCTTCTCACCTTTTGTCTTGACTCCACCAAGACTGGTCATCTCTGCCCTCATATCCCTCTATACCCCAAGGTAGACTTCACATATTTTCAGTAAACTGGGGTGGGGTTAAACTAAAATCTTTCTATTTCTGGCCAAAGGAAGAGAGACTTGTTACCAGGAACCCAAGATCTGTCACCAACCACTGTGGAAAAAGAGAACTCTGTCTTATCTATTATTGCTGCTTTTGTTATTGATATTATTATTATTCTGAGAACCCACTGAGGCCCTCTTATTATGTTGTTAAAGTCAACGTTTTCCCTGTGCACTTCATTCTCCCGCCTGGGAAAAAATAAAGAATTTTTGATAAAGTTATGCTGATAATGCTGCTAATTAGTTTCTCATCTTTTAAAAATATGACTGCAGGCAACTGGAGCAAACTCTTTGTTGCAGGACATTGTATGCTGAAATGTCTATATGCTTGATATCCTCTGCAGGGCTCTCACAATATGCTAATTTGTCCTTGTAGCAGAGTTCGCTTTTTTAGGTCTTTTCCACTCTATTTTGCAAATCCATTATGTCAAAATATGATCAGTCATATGTGCACAAGATGCAGGCCTTCACCAACATATGGAGATATGTGTGTGTTTGTGTGCATGTTCACACATGAATAAGCTGAAAAAATAAATGCACAGATAAGTGTGTATGAATTTATTTGCGTACACACACAGATATATTTTTATTATTTTATATCATTTAATGAAATGAAATGTTTAATGAAGTTAAATGTTAATTTTTTGTAATTATCTATAATATGTGCATACACATACACATGAAATTTGACATCTATTTAGGAACTCATAGGGCTTAGCTCGTCTAGGGAACATTTACTCTCATTTCCCTTAAAATATATAGTTTATAGTCTCTATTCAGCACATAGAGTTTGCAAGCTCAAGTTGTATGCTTGCCTGTGCATTTCCTAGCACTTCCATCTGAACACTCATTATAATTTACTTTCAATAACTATCATCTGTCATTTTTAAAAGTTGCATAATAATGTGGTTGGTTCATATGAAAAGTGATGTTTGCTCCAAATTTGGCTACGATTTTGACATTGCTGTTAATATTTTTTGTAAGCTTGACACCCACAAGCTGAAAAGACAGGTGGTAAGTTTATTTTTTTAAACTTCCCTTTCAACACCTCCCCCCAACAATTAAAAAACAAAAAGTCACATTTTCAACACATTCACTGGAATTTCTATGTTCCTTTCTAGCAAAATTTCACTGAGGCAAAGGAGAAAGACTACGTTTTGTACCTATTTGGATTAAAAAATATTGTAGTTTTCAGGTCCTGAGACTTAAAAATATTCCTTATCCAATTAAAACCATCAGCTGAAACACTGCTGTTTCTTCCCTGGTCCTGGTGTATGTCCTGGCTCCTCCAGGGTGGGTCTGGATCTGTGCATCATTCCCTAATATAATTTTTTTCCCCTCTCTCCTTCTCAAGGTGCTGGAGGGAAGTACCAGAAGGGGCTCGTGGTGTTGCATCTTCGCGCAGCTGAGAAGCAGGAATGTCTTGTGAGCAGCACCCTGTGGCTCACAGAGCTACAAACTAAATGACCCAAACACAGAGTCCTGTGGCAAAAGTCCCAAACATGGAGCTTTGGGGAAAAAAGTTGTATTCCTCTTGAAATGGCAAAAGTGGGTGGTTTCCCTCTCTGTCTTTTTGAATTTTGAAAATTGTACATGGAAAATAAGTACTTTCTAGAGATTGAAAACCTGGTTTTAGAGCATTTTCAAGAACACATTTTGGAAAAGGAACCATGACAACTTTCATTAAAAACAACCCCAACAGTGATTTTGAATTGTTTTTTAAAAATTCAGTTTGTTTCAAGTTTTATTTCTTTGTCCTGCTTTTGCCTCAGTTACTCTCCTAAAGAGCCAGCTGTAGCAGAAGGAAAAGTTTGCATATCTTTTCCTTCTCGTTTTCCAAAAGACATAAAACAGTTGTGAGTCACACTGACAAAGATTCTCAGTTTTCAGTGGTGGGGCCAAGACAAACAACAATCCTAAAGGACGTTCTTTCTAGGACTGTCCTGAGCAAGAACAAACAAGCTTTGCTAATTAGACCAGTTCAGTCCCTGCTCAAAAGTGGTTTGAGATCGCATGGAAACCTTTTTATCACCCTTGATGGTGTTGCTTCTATTTGAAGTCTTAAAATGTTGTGTGACAGCAGAAAATTAGGGTATCTCAGAGAAGGAAACATTAAACATTTGTGGAGACTCTTTTTCTTTTCTTTTTTTTTTTCTCTTCTGATTTGGAACCCTTCACTGGATCGTACTCAAAACTGTAATTTCTTGTTTTACCAGTTGCTGCTCTTTTCAGGGCACAAAGTCTTCCCCTTCCCCAAGCCCATGGTCCTGTGGTGGGAAAGGTGGGAGGGTGTGCAGGCAAGAATTAGGGGCCAGAGGGGGTTAATTTCTGTGGGGCCAGTGTGAGTTCAGCAAAGGTTGACTGTGACCTGGAGCAGTTGCCAGCCCTTCTGTCACAGACGTACAGAGAGTTGGTTGTGACATTTTTCATCTGTCAGGGAACACGCTATCCCAAATACCACAGGTAATTTTTTTTTTATTTTCTATTTTTTTTTTTTTTTGCTGGCAGTTCCTTGTTTACTGTTGCAATGGCTGGGGACAAGGAAGCTCTGATGCTGTACCCACATCCCCTCGCACCCAGGATGATCTGTGAGGATTGCGTGTGTCCCGTGCACGCATCACTCGCACCGAGCTGGTTTGGGTTGTTGGTGACCAGGAAGAGCCAAAGGAGCCCTGGGCAACCTTCTGGAAACCATCACAGACCTGCCTCAGGGTACCTGGGAAAGAGCTGCCTTTAGCCTTGTCTTCTCTTTCTTCCCTTAGCAGGTACAGAAGGTCAGGTCTTCCCTTCGTGCTTTGGTTCTTGCTATTTCTGCATCTGGTGAAAATGGTGTGGCTACTCCAAATTAACACAGATTCAGCTAAAATAACCTGTCTTCACAGGCAATTGCTTTTTCCCAGAGCTCCCTGAATGTATGAGAGCTGCAGAAATGTGTGCTTTGTTCAGGGGCACATTTGCATTGATACCTTGGTGGTGATGTGATAAGTGGTGTCCCAATGGCACAGCAGTGAAAAACATGGGAGCATGTTGAGTTGCAGGAGCACTGGGTTGGCTTTGGATGGAGATGGGGCATGATTATTTGAATGCAGGATGGACTGGGAGGCTGAGTGGTTAGTGATGGGAAGGATGACTATAGGGAGGGATGGGTTAGATACTTGTAAATGATAAGAGTGCCAGTAGCAAAGGAAAAAGGGGCTTTTGGATGGAAAGGCAATTATTTAATCAAAGGGGAAGTGGAGGGAAATAAATACCAGGGGAATGACAGGCTGGTGCTCTGGAGTTGCCTCCTTCTGGCCATTTGGACCCTGACTGCCTGCCCTACCAGTCAGCTCCTGTCTCATATCGACTTCCCTGTCACCTCTGCTGCTCAACAGCTCCTGCCCTTATTTCAGCCAATGGATCCTTGTCTTTAGATTGACTGGTTGGTTGCCTGTTCTTCAGACCACCTCCATTAATTCCCACCCTCCAGCTTCTTGTCACCACGTTCATTGTTTTCAGTCCCCACCACCTCCCCTGCTGTTCTCCTGAGATATTTCACTGGCTCTGTTAGCCCTGAATTGCCAAATTCTGGCTTGGCTTTCACCAGACAACCACATTTTATGTTCCTACTAGCTAATCATGCCCCATGCTTACATCCATATGGCTGAGGATGGGTGGGCAGGCACTGAAGGCCACACTGGGTCCCCACAGGCACAGGAGGCTGGCTGGGCCAGGGACATGCTGGTTTGTGCTGAAACCCATCCCAGCCATTCATCTTGACTCTTCATTTTGACTCTGATACAGCTACAAGGAAAACCCAACATCTTCTGACCTCCATCAGTTGGAATGGCCTCTGCTCTGGATCCCTAAGGACCAGTCTTTGTACCTGAAAGCCAATTTGATATAAAAACCTTGGACAACTAAATCCATAATTAGACTAACTAAGCACCCTTCTTCCCTCCTCTCCCAGTCTTGCTGAACTGGGGGCCAAGCCTACGTCTCTTCCAGGACAGAGGAAATGGGCAACTTCACAAGGAGGTGAAGTCTGCTGCAAATAGTGGAAAACCTCTTCTGACAGTTACCTGCATTTTTTTCCAGCCACGAACCACCATCCTGGGCTCTCAGGGAGCCCAGCAACCCTGTGCCTGGGACAGAAGGCAGCTGTCTCCCTCACCATGGCCCTGGCACCACTGTGGGACTGATTCCTGTGCCAGGCTTGGTGCCTAGTGTGGCTGCACACCTTCTTGGGCTCAGCCGGAGAGGGAGATGGGAATGTTATTTTTGCTTTGTGTTGAGGAGTCTCTTTCACCTCTGAATCACCTTTTGCAGGAGATTTTGTACTCGAAACTTCATCAGAGGATAAAAATCTGTGCTTCCTAGCACGTCTCCCACACATGCACTCTGTAGATGACAACTTCAGCACTGCCTGACATGGCAGAGAGTGTGGATGGTGGAGAGCATCCCTTCCCAGTGATGGGGCCACCCTGGGCAACCCACAGCCACCACCAGCAGCTCGGGGTGTTGTGTTCATAGAGGAGGACAAGTCCTGGCAAACAACTATTGCTTGTTGGTTGTGCAGAGCAGGTAATTTTGCAGGTAATCTCTTAACAGCTAGAGGAAGGGCAGGAGAAGGTGTTTTTATCACTGAAGAGTGATGTGCTGTTTCTCCAGAGGGTTCCCTTGTGCAGCACACAGAGGCTCAGGGTTGGCTCACCTGCTTGTGAGCCCAGAGCAGGACGCTCAAAGATCCCAGAAATCCTGGCCAAAGGGCTCAAGCTGGGATGTTTAGTTATTTTCAGAGGGAATTTAACATATTTAAACGGATCCTGCCATGCACACTTCTCACAGATAAGAGGTCTCTTCCCTGGGCAGTGAATCCGTGGGGTGGTTGGGTATTGCCTGGGTACTAAAGGTGTTTTTGCCCAACTGCTTTCAGGCAGCAGGAGCTCTGCTGTGCTGGCTGAAAGCTGCCTAGGAGAGAATGTCTTTAATCGGTGCCAGATTAACCATGGCCGTGGGTTGGTTGTTTTTTTCAGGGTATGAATGGCATGATATCAGGGCAGCCCACAGAGCCATGCACTCAGTGGATCTGGCTGTATCTGCGAGGCTGAGGGAGAAACGAGTCCTCCAGCTCACAGATTTGCATAATGTCTTTTATTTCCCTAAAGAATATACATTGTATTTGCCAGGAAACTCACCTGAGCTACCTTTTGTGTGAAGTAGTGAATGCCAAACACATTAAATACAAATCATTTGCTCATCCCTGGAAGTGTTCAGTCAGGTTGGATGAGGCTTTGAGCAACCTGGTCTAGTGGAAGGTGTCCCTGCCCATGGCAGGGGGTTGGAACTGGATGGTCTTTAAGGTCCCTTCCAACCCAAACCATTTTGTGATTTTATATTTTATTTTCATTCTAAGCCTGAACCAATTACAATAACAAAATCAGAAGGTGGGATTCCACTAAAGTGGGATTTGGGAGGCCTGGGTTAACTGTTGGCCTTTGCCATCTCTTTCCACTCTTTGCCTGACTCATCTCTTTCAGCTCCAGGTTCTTCAGGATATGGGATATCTCTTCCCATCCATCTGCAGAGTGTCTTGAGGCTCATCCATGTGCAGTTAATGTTATAAGCAGCATTTCCACTGCACTGAAAACACTGTAAGTCCAACAGTATTTTCAGAAATAGGTTGAATCTAAAAACAGATGATGACATTTCCCAATGAACAACCTCCTTAAATATTTAATTTGAACTTGGTGAAAACATTTTGCTTCGAACTGTTCTTAACTGAATAAGGTCAGCCCTTTTAAAATTTCTATTTTTTTTTTTTTAATTTCGCATAAAAATAATTTTCTGGTTAGGGAAATCGCTTTTGTTGAATTTCAACTACCATTTCTGTTGCATTGTGACCCCAAAACAGCTGCCTCTGAACTGCTTTTTGCCGTGGCTGCAGATGGCTGGGTGGCAGATGTGTTCTCATCCGACAAGTGGCTGAATTTTAGTAGCGAAGTGAGAGATCCCCAGTAGCCATTAAAGTCAACGTTCATCACCAGTTACTTTATTCTAGTGGCTTAGAGAGTGCAATTTTCATTTCTCGAAGAAGAAACTGCTGTAATCCTGTGTCTCCTCTGTCATATGAGAGCGTACTGGAGCTTCCATTAATCACTGTCAGTTGCCGAGAGATCATAGGCAGAAAAGCACTTGAAAGAACAAAATGTTACAAACTTAAACAAGAAAAACTCAAAATCACTATAAAAATCAATTTCAGAATTGAAAGTTATAATTATTTTATACTGCTTGTAACTGGGATCTTATGGATGGAAAAGAAGAGCAGATTCAGCCTCTAATGACTCACTGTGTTTTATTGATTGCTCTCTTTTAGCTCAAGCCAGTGTCATCCAAGATGTACCATCAAGAAGACATCAAAGATGGAATTCTGGTCAAAAGTGACCAAATCAAAATCCAAAAATCACATCTGAATTCACAATTTCAACTCTATGAAGCAATGCTGCAAAACTCCATGGTGAGGGGAGCTGGAAAATCCTTCCTGATTTGCTAAGTTTTCTGGCTGGAAAAGACTTTTTAGAAGTTTCACTTCCTTAATGAAAAGAAGAGATGAAGGGAGGAAAGTGGGGGTAGTGGTGGGGGAGAAATCTGAAATTGCCTAAATTGCCTAAGAACCCTTTCTTGGGATTACTTCTCCTTCAGGATGTACTTTGTAGTTCCAGGACAGCAACAGGTGGTAAGGAGAAAAGATCAGCAGTAGGAGAATGGGAAACAGCAATATAGGAACCATACCCTTTATAACACACATAAAGAGATCCTTTAAGCTGCAATGCCCCTGGGAGAGGGACATGTCATGCCTGTTATTTATCCACTTGACCAGGACATTGACATTTTTATTGCAGGAGTAATTTTCAGATTGTCCCTAAGAAGTCAGGAGGCTGTGGGCAGCACTGGAACTCCTGATCTGAGGGTCTTTTTCCAGAAGAAAACTGAGAATAATATCTGGAGGCACAATGCCTCCTTTCAAGACCCCGGGGCCAAAATTCATGGCCCAGTGCCAGGATTTGCAAAACCCTGATGGGAGAAGTTGGGCAATGCTTGAGTTTTTTAGTTGTTGGGTTTTTTTTCATTGATTGGTTGGGTTTTTTTAAATTGCTTGCCCCTTTCTTATGGGCTGAGCCTCGTTTAAACAAGTTTGTTATTCTGAAGAATCTGCTAAATGGGTTTGTGCGAACCCCCCCTTGGATTCAGCTCCTGTGGTGTTGCTGAGTGCCAGGCACCAAGCACAAAGTGCACCATTTGTGCTGTGTCATCAGCTTCCTCTGTTGCTGGGGATTATTGCTTCTCCATGGCTGGATGCTTCTATCTTTTAAAGCAGAATAATCAGGAGTAAAGAATGTCAAGTGAGAAATGAACTATGAAGGACAAATATTTCAATTTCTGCACAAATAACCTGTCCTTGCTAGCCTTGGATGATGGCCTGTGTGAAAAAAAAATAAAAATCCAAGTACCTGGATAAGCAAAACATTGATTTCATGTTTATTTATTAAAAAATAAAGGCAACTCCTGGCCTGCAATCCTCAAAAGGATCGTTGTCTTATCTAATTTGGTCTCCTCTGTAGGAAGCCTATTGTTTCCACCCTGTTTCCTGTTTGAGGTTTTGTCAGGTTTCAACTTCCCATCATGGCTGGTTCAACCATGCAAATGAATTCCTACAGCTCTGCATGACATGTCAGTTATTAAAGATTACACTGGCAGGTCAGAAGCACTCAAAAGATCATGTTTTGTGTCAGGGTGTAAGCCTGAGCACAGGTTTTTGTGCCATCAGCTTGGTCGAGGTGCCCTGTCCTGTTAAGATTGAAGCCTTTTCAAAGGTTGCAGGTCAGTCAGCCCTGGTCACCAAAAACATTGAAGTTGTTTGTCTCCATGCTTTGGAGTGACGGATGACAGGTCGATACAGGAGATAAAAAGATCTGTCTGGAGCTCTGGCTAATTAAGAATTTACTGAATTTACTACTGCATCTTTTGCACCAAGTACCAACGAGGGCGAACACAACACATGGTTAGTTTATGACATTGGGGTTTTCTTTGTCATATATGAGTAGCCAGAAATAAGCTTAAAAAAAAGATGAAGCAGTGGTGCCAGGAATAATTAAATTACACTGAACTAGAGGCCGGTAGCTACGTGACATTGTTTCTGCTGAACTGGGTTTGGTCATTTATGATTTGTAAATACAAACACTGCTGACTCTGGGAGTTCTTTGTAAAGAGACCTGTTGCTTTTTTGTCACTGAAAGAATAATGCGGGTAGATTTTGAACAGCCGGACTAAAACACAGTTATACCTGACTCCCAGGCACAGGATGATGCTCCTGAAAGCTGCACTGCAGGCTAACATTTGAATGAGGCTCTTATCTGGGAACAGAACAAACTAATTTCTCATTTTGCCATTTATTAGCCAGTTTTGTGGAACCATTTTTCACGTTTTAATTCACTCTGCATTAACAGGGTGTTCATATTTCTGACCCTCAGGCCACATTCTGCCTTACGACTTTCATCTCTTCAAGGAAAGAATTATGAGTAAAATCTGCTTCTACTCTGAAAACAGGAGACAGAAAAGGCATGTTCCCACCTCTGTGAACCTGGATACTTTGTGTGTGTTGGGGGTTGTGTTTCCTGCCATTTTCACTGCCCTCAGCCCTGGTGTACCAGCACAACACAGGAACTGGAGCCTTTTCTATCTTCTGCATCTTCTGAAAGAATTGATCATTAATTTCTAATTGTAGGACACACGGTGTAATCCCACCGCTGTCAGACTGTGCTCTTGCTTACCCATGTGTAACCTCCAGGAGACACTTTATTACTCTTGATGGATGAGCCTGGAAGAGCTCATCTTGACTTTCAGATCCTAAGCTGCGTTTACAGCCCTGCAAGATGAGAATCTGGAGGAGAAACATTTTGCTAGTAAACAGAGCAAATGAACATGCAATAAACCTCTGAGACACAGTAATCCCAGAAACCCATGACACTATTAATAATGGGTCCTTTTCAAAGTGAAGCCACACTTCATGCCCCAAAGCCTCCAGAATTATGTTTGGGTAAGCTGCAGACATCGCATTCCTTGGAGGGCAATAGCTTGTATCTTCCATTTCTCTGATGCAACCTATTTTTTTCCCTTTATCAGAGATGGATATGGTTCCCTTAAGAATCCTCATTTAAGTAGCTTCAATCTTTTCAAACTTTACACTTATTGATCTTCTGAGCAGAATGGGTATTCTGGTAAGTGGAAAGTCTTAGGATTTTGCAGTTAGTTTTTATTCTCAGGAAGGATTGTAGAATTACAGAATGGTTTGAGTCGGAAGGGACCTTAAAGATCATCCAGTTCCAACATCCTGCCATGGACAGGGACACCTTCCACCAGACCAGGTTGCTCAAAGCCCTAATGGAGCAAACATGTGTTCAGGTTCCTGGCTTTACTGGCCAGCACAGGATTTTGAGCTGGACTGTGACATCCCTGGTAAGTGCTCTAAACCACGCTGGGGACCTGCCCATCTGCAGTGAGTTTTATCACACTCAATTTGAGTTTAGAAACCAAATCCCAGCTCAACCATCATGGCTAAGGTTCACAAAGCACAAGAGTTGCTTCCTCCCCATCCAGGCAGGTCTGCACCCAGGAGCTGCCTGGTCCTTCCTTGGGAGGAGGCACAACAGCATTACAGATCCCATTCCCACATTTGGTGCTGCAATGCCCACATCCCATCTGAGGGAGTAGAGTGGGATCTACTGCAGCTGCTGAGTCTCCTGCCTGGACTTTATGGCTGGGACATTGGGCCACTACTATAATTGTCAGTTTAGCAGTTTTCAATGCTTTAATAGACTATATTTCTGAAAATTTGCCTTCCTGCTCCACAAGTGTTATTGATTATAATGTTCGTCGGTTTGCAGCTGGAACTGTAATAGACTCATAAGGGATTTTTATACGTTCTTTTGGGTTTTTTTAACCAGACTTGAGGGTTAAGTACATTATGCCATTATTATAGCTACAATATTATTATTTTTCTTTAACTGGAACTGTTTATTATGCATGCATTGAAGCACAAATGTGGAACAAATGAATCTGATATCAAATTAATGCTGCGATCAGGTTCCCTCCCCTTCCCTCTTTAGTTGCCATAACAATCTGTGATCTTGAAGCAACAATAAAATTAGAATTGCATTAAAGGTGTTTACACCATGTACACTCTGTATCCCATTATTGTTTTTCACTGTAATAAAAGAATTGAGTGTTTTCTTTGGAATAGAACACATCCCTTGCCTTGCCACGTCTCACGTTGCTTTTTGCAACCAAAAGTTGTTTGTTTTTTTGTTTTGAGAAGAGAGAAGGGTATTCTGGGCTGGAACTTATGGAGGAGGGATGATTATGTTTTTTAAGATAATGTTTGTCTTTTACTTGTAGGATGCAATTTTGAGTGTGCTACCTCTGGATTTCAGAACTTCAAAGAATTGCGTCTCTGCTCTTAAACATGTGGCAAATCTCCACCCCTACTGTTGTGGAAAGTACATCTTCCAGCTCTTCCCCTTACTGACCAAAAGGGAAGTAAAGGAAGACTCCGTCAGCACGTATCTGTGCGTGGGTGCACATGTGTGCGTACAAATGTGTGCATGGGACGGGATGTAATTAACTTCCCCTCCCCATGACTGCACAAGCTTCTGCCCCTGGGGACAGGATGAAAGGAAAAACATGACAGATGTTAGTCATATTGCCTAGTGCATGACTTGAAAGTGCTCTGGTAGTTCAGCAATGAGCGTTATGGCAAAACATTTATGGAACAAAGAGGATGTTATCCCAGGATCTCGACTGTGCCGGGCATCACGGAGCCCCTTTGCTGCTGCTCCTATCCAGTCTGGCACATTATTCCTCGCTGTGACATCTTTCTCTGTAGCCTTTGTAGATAATCCTTGTGATAAACTTCCCTTCTGAAAAACGGTAGTTTTTCATTTTTAAATACATAATGTGATCACCTTATGCTGAGGCTGGACTTGAATAGAAATACCATGGGAAGATTTTCCTTCTCCAGCCGCTAAGCCTGCTGTTCTCAGATGCAAACTGTCCTTTGATCTATATTTTTTTTGCCAGTTTAGCCCCTGTTAGGAACACAGGATCCATCTATTTATGAACATTGTCTGTGATTATTTCCCTGATTAATCTGAATATAAGATGTACAGCAACCATCTAATTTAAAGTCTTTCCTGGTGGCACTAGCACACCTTTGAATTCTTTATTTCAGATTCTGTACAACACAGAGGAGAATTCTTACACTGGGCACAGGGATTTGGGGGCGGGGGGCAGGATAAAAGAAAATAAAATTCCATGTAGGCTGAGAGAAGAATGTAGTTAGCTGTCATAAATCTCTGGAGACAAGATCTCTCCAGAGCTGGATTCATGTAGTGATCCCCTCCCTGACTCCAGTCCTAAAGATCAAAGAATAGTGGATTAAGTAGCATGTATTCTGCAGTGATGTGCTGCTGGGGATTAGCCAGGTAGGAATCACCTAAATAAAAGATCACAGCACCACAATGCAATTCTGGCTGGAAAGGACCTTGTGAGGTCCTAGTTCAACCCGCTGCTCAAAGCTGGGCCAACTTCCCTGTCAGATCAGGTTGCTTCAGGGCCATGCCTAGTTGAATTTTGAATGTGTCCAAGGATGGGGATCTTACCTCCTCTCATGATCCTCATTCCAGTGGTTTACTCATTCCATAGTGAAGTTTTCTTTCCTTTCCTTATATCTAACTGAAATTGCCCTTCCTGCAAATTCTTGTGCCTGTCTTGTCCATGTAGCTTTTTGTCCTTCTGTTGCATGTTCCTGAGAAATATCTCTCTCTATCTTCTTTAGGTTATTGCAGTCAACCCTAATATCCTCCTTTTCCCCTGAAACTGTCTCTTCTCCAGGGGGAACAGGCTGACTGTCTCAGTATCACAACACACATCATGTGCTCTGGCTCCCTCAGCATCTTGACCTACGACCAAACTGGACTCACTCCAATCAGCTGACAATTCTCTTGGTGGCCCAAAACTGGCCCCAGGACCCCGTATGTGATCTCACAAGTACCAAATAAGAGTGAATAATCAATTCCCTTGACCTGCTTATAGAGCAAAGGAGATGCTCTGAGATACCATCAATATTGATACTGCAGAGCCTTTTGGAGCCGGTGCCAGTTGTCAGTGCCAGTGACCTCTATAAATGTTGGCCTTAGGGCTGTTCTCACTGGATAAGATTCACATTGATCCAGGAAAAAAAAATAAATCACTATTTGTCTCAAAAGAGTCCAGAGACTAAGTGATGCTAGGTGGGGGCTTTTACTCTTTATTGTGGTCTGTCAGGATGAGAGCTAAGGTTTTTCCAGGCAGTTGAGAGTCTTCAGCTGCCAGTGACACTTCCTGGCCTGTTATGGTTAAAATTGCTATGAACATAGTAGATGGCTGCAGGGGCTGCTGCTGGGGTAAGTCAGCAAAGTCACTTAGCTTTTGGGCTTAGCTATCATGGTAACTCAGTGTAGGTTCTGGAAACAGGACCAGACCAGTTCTCCAACATGTTCCTACCAGGTTTTCACCCTCAAACATCTTCTCATCTCTTGATCTGGGGCTCTGAACTCACCCTCAGCATCATGCTGTAAAGAGAGGATAGGAACAGCCTGTGACATAGGAATGGGGGTTTCCTCACCCTGCTAATGTTTGAGGGCCAAAAGTCATCCCATAGGAAGCCTAAATCAAATTGCTGACCAATGTTCACACTGGCCTACCTGCTGTCCTCAGGCAGTTTGGGTATAGGGCAGTCTGTCTCTACTGCTCCTGATGAGGGCAAGGGAAAAAAGGGGGCTTTGCTCTGGCCAGTGGAGCAGTAGCATGGCCAAGAGAGCTATTTTTAAGTTTTACTTGATGCTAATGAGGCTGTGAAAATGTCTTTGTGGATGTTGTCCTCAAGCTTTTCTTGTGATTGGTATTGGTGACTGGAAAGAGCCAACTGGGGCTAGAAAAGGAAGAAGAGGATGCCTTCTGGCTGGCTCTTGGCTTGTAACCTCAGGGGATGTACTCATGCTGTGTATCACAGTGAAGATACCTTTATGGTAGCTCCAAGATTACATGGTGTAGCCATATCAATATAGCTCTGTGCCCAAGAAATATCTTATTGGCTCCACTTTGAAGAATGGAAAACCTTTCAGATGTGCCTATATTGTCTTCAAGATCTGAAATTCCATCCTTGGGTGGTGGATCCAGCTCCTTGGAGGTGATGTGGTGGGTCACCATGCCATCTCCCAGTGCATGGCAGAGATGTGTCACTATCACACTTGTAAGCATCTACATTTTAGAGTAAATGCTTTACACTACAAGCATTTACTGTTTTGAGAAATCACACAAACCCCATATTGGATACTTTTTGCTTTGTTCTTCTGATGACCCAAATCACAAGATTTTGATGCAACATTTTGACATACTTGCTGCTGTACTTGTGCCTTCCTTTGGGTGACTTAGTGCTACACAGAGCAGCTCTGAGGGTACTCCAGTGATTTGTAACATGCTTCCTAGTTGAGGGCATGTATTTATCATGTTACAACAAATGAATGATTAATAGTTGCCATAGTGATAATGAGAACTTGAAGTCTTTGAGCACTACAGAGTCAAATGCAAGCCTTGGCACATCTTTACTGCAAAGCAATCATGGCTGCGTCTTAAAAATAGACGCTCGGGAACCAGCATCACTTAATAACACTCACACCCTATGGAGAAAAACATTAGAAAAATCATATGCTTATTTAGAAATGTGAAAAAAATGTGTGCGAAAGACTCACTTCAGGTTTTTCACTATAAGAAGACATTTGAATATTTTCACAGAATCTACTTTTTTTTCTATTTTTTAATACAATTGAAAGCTGCTGCTTTTTACTGCTAACCTTCCCCTTCTTCTTTCCCCTTGCACAACTTTGCTCATTGAAATGTTACATGGATAAAATCTCTGCTTTCCAAGGTCCTGACAGTGCTTCTCTTTAATCCAGGGCACATAATAATTTCTCCTGAAATTTGCTCACCAGCCACCAACAAGAAACCTTTTCAGGGATGCACAGTTTTGCCCACTATTATTTCTTGATATTCCATGAAGGAAAATGTCATTCAGACATCTGTGGGACACTGGGGCAGATGAGGAGCTACTGAAGATTATAATTGTTTGTTCAAGCCCAGGTTGGCCACAAGCCCCTCTGTGTTCAACAGCTTGTGCTGCATAGTGCAGTGGCCAAAGAGGAGCTTGTTAGTGATGGCAGATCCAAACCCAACAGCTGGTAAAGTTAACCCAGGTGATGTGTCCTGACAGTCTCAAACTGTTCCTCAAAAAATGCCAGAATTCATGAAGAGCTTTGACTTGGTTATCCTCCACTGGATCCTGTCACTTAGCTGCTGGAAGTGAAGACTCAGCAGAAGTATAAACAAAATGTTGAGGGTCAGACTGGCAAAGCCCTATGCTTCTATGTGTGCCTCCTGAAATCATTTCCAAATGGGACTTTCATAACCCACAGGGGAAAATGAGAGAGCAGACTTGGTGGCCATTAACTACTGTGAGAACTAATCAAATGAGAGGAAAGATTCTAAAACCACTGGGACACCCAGAAGCTTTGTTTGACTTGCTGGTATGCTGAGAAATTCCAGCTGAGGATCTGGAAGATGATCCACTGATTTATCCAGATCAGATAACGAGCAAGGCAGAAGGTACTGTGCCAAACTAAGGAACACGCACAATATTGTTTGGCATCAACGCGTGGCCGTTATCCTCTGAGATGAAAAGTGATGACAAACCTTCCCCTTGTGTTACCTCTGCATCTCCCCACTCTCCTTGGGGCTTTTCCTGTGAACAGCTCTGAAGCATCAGGATCCTGTACTGTAAAATTGATGTAAAACTGTTTTCCTTTCTTCCTGAGCCTATGATTGTGGCAATCTGAAATCCCGGTCAGCTCTTTGGAACACTGGGGTTTCGAAGACATAATCTGTGCCTGGGGACACCTGGCAGTCCTCACCTCGAAAGCAGTAAATTAGAGAAAAGAGAACATGCAATGTGATAATAAAATAGTTTTGGTGTTACCAGGAAGTTACAAAGCATTAGTTATTAGTCAATATTGCTCTGCATACCAGTGTAAGATTTACAGATCTCTCCCATCAAGTGACAGAACCAACAGGCACCCAAAAAGCTTCAAGAACTGCAAGTCTCCATCACCAGGTGTTGGACTTCATGATTTTGGAAGTCTTTTCCCCCCTTAATGATTCTGTGATTCTCTGAAAATAATCCTGAGACTTCACATAAGCAACAAGCTTGCATGCTATTCCTGAGCTATAAAACTTTCCAAAAAAGGGCATGATGACCACTTCAGTGAAGTTTTCGGACAAGTTTTTGTTCAATTAACGCAACTTGATTTATTGCTGGCTGAACTCTCAAACAGCCTTTAATTACAGACCCACAACTGCAAAGTAGGAAGATTATGAAGGTTAAACATACCAAGTCTTTGCATGAGGAGGAAGTGATCAATGAGGACAAAAAAATAAGGAGAGTTAACAAGAGATAAAAGGATTCAGGAGCATGGCAGATCAGTTCGTGCTAGGACACTCTGTAATGAGAGGAGACAGCACAGCAAATGAAAGCAGAAAACCTTGATTTTTCTCAGAGTGTCATTAGAAACTTAGATGTAGTCTTCACAAATAAATCTCATTTTAAGGGCTAGTGCTCTTTCTTTTCTGTCTCAAATTTACCTGCTGTGTTAATGCAGTGTCCTCTCACATTCGTTGTTGAGAATTAATTACTTGAGTAATAAGGAGATATAAAAAAATCTCTTCAAACAGGTTATAAAAGGAATTGTTTGCGCTGAAGGGAAGTTGCCCACTGCATTTTAAGTTTGCAGCATGAATAAATCTCTTTGTGTTCTCGTTTCAGTGCTTTCTCACACACTGTGTCCCACCATTGTGCCTAGGAGGGAGAGACAAATACAGTCTTTCGGGCTGACTAACCTTGTCCCAGAAGGATTCCTCTTACAGATAATTTTCTGCTCTTTGCAATCTTAAGTCCCATGGGAATAGAAACTTCCCGTGCTGCCCCAGAGGCAGGCTTGCCCTCTATTACATTTCACTTTAAGGAAATATTTTCCTGATCTTCAGCCTTTATGTCTCACTTGCTTAATTCCTTCCCACTGCACCTAGTTAGATTCCCTTGTACAATCCTAAATAATTAATCACCTCCTTCATTCATTTCAAACACTTGTTGAATACAGAGCAGAGACCAAGAATTACTCACAGGAAGAAAATGAGTGGGAACTGGATGAGAGAGGACCAGTTGAGAGGCAAGGAACAGGGAAAGAGCAACGCTCCAAGCATAAAATCCAAGCTGCTGGTAAGAGTAAAAGGGATACAGGAGAGCTGCAGTGCCCTGTGGCTGATTCATGCTGCTTACTTTTGCATATTAATTTGGGAAGGCAAAATACAGTTCCTCATGGGGTCTGGAAGTGCTCTGCTCAGAAGAAGGTACCCTTTGATGCCTGTCAGTTGGAAAGAGCAGCAATGCACAGGCAGCTCCCCAGGCATGGCCGGGCAACCGAACGTGAAATGAGAGCAGTGGTGAGTGCACCATGAGCATAAGCCCTGCAGCCATTTGGATGCCCAAAAAGCCTTCAGTGGGTGAAAGGTGCTGAGGTGAAGACAGTTCTGCATATATGAAGAATCAGAACTAAGGAGAGCTTCCAGCATTGGTGGTAATGCTCCTCACAAACTCGATCTCCCAAGGATATGGGTGAAACCCATTTTAAAGGGTTGTGTTGTGGTTTGGTTTGGCTTCTTTTTCTTCCTGGGTATTTTATTTCCTTATACCTTGAAAGTTGAAGATCACAAGTTTCTAGGCAAGCCCAGAAGTGCATTCCTAGAGCACAAGGGCTCCTTATTGCAGAAGGCATGTCCCAGTGCACTGTGTCCAGCTGCTGTGAGCTGAGCGCCCAACCAGGAAGTCGAAGCCAGATCTCTGCACCAGGATCCTTTACTCACCCTCCTTCAGCAGAGAATGAGTGACTTCTTCAGATACATAATAGGTCAGGCTGAGGTCTGCCCCACATCTGGTGATACCTCTCCAGTTTTCCCAGTAGGAGTACAGGGATGCTCAAACACCCAAGAACTTCAGTTAGCCCAATCCAAGGGCTGGACACACTAAAGCTCTTATGTCTAAGTAGGCAATTTGACACCAGTCCCCTGGGTTGAACTCTACAGCCCTGGGACAGTAGGTAGGACATATTTTTGTAGCTTGTCAAGGAGGAGAAGGGCAGTCAGCAAGCAGGGAAATGGCCAACTGTTCATGGAACAGAGTAAGGCTGAATGAGCTGAAGAAAATTAGCCTAGAAGAGAAGGGGGGCACTGTGAACCCTCCTACTATGCCTGTTTTCCCTTCATAAAAAGCCACAATCCAGCTGGTTGGTGTTGCTTCTGTGAATTGTGCACTTTTTATTTATTCACACCTGGGAACACGACCTTTCATCCAGGAGCTCTGTTCCACCGAGAGTGGAATTTATGGCTGGCATCTGCTCCTGCACCAGGCACAGGGAGGTGATTTATGGCAAAGAAATTGCATTCTGACCCAGTGACAAGCCATTTTGCTGAGATGTTGAAGATATAAACAGTCAGGCTGTGGCATAAGTGTGGGTACGATTTCAGTAGTTGTGATAGTACTTACACTGCCCAGCCCACCTCCCAGCTCCACCACTGGTGTTCAGAAGTTGGATGCAGCTATAACTCTTTTACAGGTAGCAGGAACACTAGAAGGGAAGCCCATGGGCTGAGATTGGGCAGTGCTAAAGTTTTCTTTTTATTGGGAAGTATGTCATGGCATAAATGAGAGCTGTCCAGGTAAGCAAGCATCCCCAGTCATGAAGGTGCTTGGAAGGGGACCAGGGAAGTGGAGCATCTCGCATGGGAATTTGTTGTAGTACTTTACTATGTAAGACCCATGAAGATGATTGTGGGATCCACTGGATTGGCAGATGGTGTTTGAAAAAAACCAAAAATTGACAGCAGCCCTATGGCATCATCTTCTAGGCTTGTATGCCCATGGTTTGGGACAGGAACCTGAGATGTGGGAAGGGGAGGAAAAGAGCCCTTAATGATCCCTCTGTCTTCCTGCACATAAATTGGTCAAGGTCTTTACACCTTTCTAGTCACCATGTTCTCAGTCCACAACAGAGTGGTGGTGTTACTATTTCCCCCTACCCCACCCACAAGACTGCTGGAAACCTGAGGTTTGCTGAGGGTGGGAGGTAGAAGGGTGAACTGCAAAAAAATCTGGGATCAAGACAGGAGAGCTGGAGGCCCCAAACCTTGTGACAAAAGTTGTGCTTGTGCCTGTGGAAAGGAAGAATATCTTTGGCTGCGGGCAGCAGATTGACACTGATTGACTAGGAAATGAGTGGGTGGATGGATTCCTGTCACCTGCAAGCACAAGGATCATGGTCATCCTGGCACTGCTGCAGCCATAGCCTTGACTTTGTCCCTACTGTGGACATACAAAAGCACTGGTAGCTTTTTGGAGCAGTGAAGCACCAGACTGTGCTTCCCAGCAGGGTAGTGAGCAGAAATCCCAGTTCTGATACCCAGGGTGTGCTCAGAGGGGGCTGCGTGACTAGTTACATGTGTCTGCTAGAGAACAACCTGTTTTCTTTAATAGCACCTTCTGGAGTTTCCTTGTTTTTTATTTTATTCTCATTTTGGCATGAAAGTAAGAGGAGAGGGGAGTGGGTGAGATACCATAATGTGCTGTCTGTCTCCTCAGCCTCCACTTGCCTTTGGTTCACCCACACGCAGAAGTGCAACCCAAGGCAAGTGCAACATCCATGTTTCACACCACTTCATGTCCCATCCTGTGAAGTTTGCATTTTTTGGTTCCTCCAGTACATAAAAGTAGTGGACAAACCGAAGGATGTTCAGGGAGGGAAACCAGCATGGCTGGGCAGGCTTAAGCTCTCACCTACCAGCAAAGGCTGATGGGGCTGGCCTTGTCCATCCTGGAGCAGAGATAGCCTGGGGTGCACCTAACAGCAGTACCCTCCCCTCGTATCTTTGGGGAACTTACCAAGAAGTTTTAGCAGGGCTTTTTGCAGTGGCATATGGCAGGTGTGAGAGAAGTGGATATGAGGCTGGATATCAGGAAAAATATCTTCACCATGAGGACAGTCAGGTAGTGCAACAAATTGCCCAAAGAGTCTGTGAAGGTTCCTGCTTTTTATTTTATTACTCTTTTGAGCAGGAGAATCCCTGGTCTGGGGGTATGGGATGCTAAAATGTGTGGTATGATTACACCAGGATCAGAGACCAAAGTGTCACTAACTATGTGACTTTGGCCACATCTACAACAAATATAAGGATAGGGATCCTCAATGCTAAAAGCTGAATAGGATGAAATTAATGACAGAGGTGCTCTATAGATCACATCAGAACAAGTCCTTGGGGGTCTGGCTTTTCTGTCAGTGGGATAGTCTGCACATAGCTATCCCCTAAAAAGCAGTTCCACTGCAATTGGTGGTTTTATTAGTACAATTCCCACTTAGGGCCTGTGGGACTTCACCTGGGGCTCATTTGTTAACAATAGGATTCACTGAATTTCACCTTCAGCCGTCTACAAATTAGACCCCTAGAGCTCAATTTTTCTTTAATAAATGCAGGAATCAATGCCATTTGAGTTGCCCTGGAGTATCAACATGGCCAAGGTTTAGGAAAGTGAATATAAGACTTAAAGTGGGATTCAGCTCGCAAACTCATCCTTCTAAGCTTTGGGATCCTTAGCCGGGTATCTGGATGCGCCAGCTCCTTATGCTTATATTATTTAGAGCCTTGAAATAGCCTAGGCTATCCCATGCTGGTGGTCACAAGTGTCCTACTCATTCTGCATCACATCTGCAAGCCCTTGGAATCATAGAATCTTTTGGGTTGGAAAAGACCTTTAAGATTATTGAGTCCAACTAATAACCCAGCACTGCCAACTCCACCACTAAACCATGTCCCTAAGCGCCACATCTACACCTTTGTGGAGGTTTTGGAGGTTATAAGACATCTCAAACAGCACTAGGTGCTTACATCTGGCAAAAAAATTCAGCTGTACTTGGGTACTTCAGGCCAGGCAGGATAACTCTGCTGCCATTTACTGCTACCCAACATGGGAGCTGAGGCTTTGGTGTACCTGGGTCTCTGAGCTGGCTGAGCAAGTCATCCAGGGCCTGACTGAATGGCCTAAACAGGGGTGCCTAGAGCCTTCTGAGATACCTGCAGTACTCTGAAACACCCACACGGGGCTGGTAGGTATGACAAAGGACCTAAAGGACACCTGTGCTCTTCTGTTACAGTGGTTGTAGCTGACAGGGTATCCTTGGGAACTTCGGGCAATACTTGGTGCCTCTACTAAGAAAACTGAATTTTGCTCCTGTTGTCCTCTTACAGCCATTGGAAAGGCAGTGACAGCTTCAGACAGCTCCTTTACTCCCTGTTCTTCAGATGGGAATAATTGTCTCCAGGCTGTATTTATGTTACTCTCTCCAGTAAAGATGTCTACAGGGTAAAGCAGTGGCCTGTGTCTGCTTTGAGGAGTGCTGGGCTGAGGTTGAGGTTCCTGAGCAGATACATTGATATCTCAGCACCTCTAAGGTCTGTGGCCAACATACCTGTATGGCAACATGTGGCCTGAAACAGCACCTGTGCCTATTGCATAGAACAGCACATCACCTTCCTCTGTTATTGCTGCTGCTTATCCCTTTTTAACTGTATGGTGTCAGGTCTGTTAGGCTAACTCAGGTCTCTTCTGATTTCCAAATGGCCTCTCTTCTCTAAGAGGTCCCAGGTATTCCCCACTCTCCAGGTTGATCCTGACCCTTCTGCACTGTCTGCTTCAAAGCCATAGGGCTTTAACTCCCATGTGCCCTAATGAGAGCACCTGTATCTGTTCAGAGGAGGGTGATGAATGAAAAAATATTTTGCCTTCACCTATGCTTCCTATTGACCTTTAAATAATATAATATATACATATATATAATTATAAATAAATGTGTTGGCCTGTTGTTCTCTCTGTCAACTCTACCTGAGTGAGAAGGGCAGGACAACTGCAAAAATTTGTGAGTATGTTTATTTTATCATTGAACTTAGGCTTTTGGAGATGGGAAATCTTCTAGTCATGCTGCAGAAAAAGGGGAAATGTCAAAAATTCTCTTCTTTCACATACTTACATGCCAGGAGAAGGCTCAAATGATTTCTGGTCCAACTCTGTAAAAGTCTACTTAGCTACTATTTTATTAAAGATATGGTAGCCCCAGGTCTAAGAATAGGGCAGAAAGCTCTGATCCATTGACACAGGCCCTTAGGAATAGTTGAGCACACCAGCAGAATCCCAGATGGGAATGGGAAATGTGACATTCTCATGCTTGCACTCAAAAAGACAAGCAGGATGGCCCAGCCCATGGTTGGCTAGTTTGACATTGCTTTGGCAAAATAATGGACATATTGATATGGGCATAGAGACATTAAAGGAGAGGTAAACAATTAATGCCAATCAACATGTTTTTTAGGGGAAGAAGGGTTGTCAACAAAGGGTTGTCACATCAAGGGTTGTCTTTGATGTGATTGTAGGTTTTGGCTGATAAAAGTAATTGCGAAGATGGAATATATTCTGACTTTTGTACGTTTGACAGCACAACAGATTCTGATTAAAAAATTAGCATTCTACTCTATCAATACAAGGCACATAAAATGGTTTAAGAATGGGCTGACATGTCAACAAAGAAGCTGTCAAAGGGGACTCACTGTAGGAGAGTATTTTTATAGAGGGGGTCTGAATGCTATTCAATATTTTCACTAATGAGTTGGAGGTAAATAGTCCTCTTCAACATTTTCCAATGTTATCAGCAGTTTTACTAAGAGTTAAACAAAAGGGCTCTTAGTGCAGTTGTGAGCAAGCTTTCAAGTTGAAGAACAGGCAAGCAGACCACACACAGAGGAACCTGGAGCACAACACATCTGAGAGGGATTTTGGCATACTAAAGGAGCAACTAAAATAGTTTCTGCCAGTATGGATTTTTGTTGCTCTTGCATGTCATTTTTGCAAGGACTGATGCAGTCCCTGACTGTGTCATTCAGAGGAGTAGACTAGGGATGAAATTTTTAATTTCTGCATGTTGCATCACTTGAATTGATGTTGAAATAATGCATTTGGCTCTGGTACCCCAAATTTAGAAAGAATGTTGGGCGGGGGGAAAGAAGTTGTAGAAATAAAGCACACAAATTATTCAGGGACTAAAAAACCACTATTGTGTGTAGATGCTTCCAGAGCATGATATATTTATTTTATGAGCGAGGGATGAAAAGCAACTTGAGACATGCTTATGAGTGTCTTTGGGGGAAAATGGCAGATGCAGAAGGGCTCTTTAATGTAGCAGATCTGAGCAGAGCCAGAACCTACAGAGAAAACATCTGCAGAAGCACGGGCAGGGATTCAGCAGAACATGCACCTCTGGGAAGGGGTGGACTTTCACCCCAACTCCCAGTGCCTTCAGAATTAAGATTAAAATCTTTTGTTTGTGTATTTATTGGTTTGATCAAACACGAGGTGAGGGAGAAACTGTTGACCTGCATGTGAAAAGCGAGAGCTGGTGATTTGCTGGTCCCCTCTAGCTCTCTACTGAAAGGCATGGAGCTGTGAGACTGTCAGTTCAAGGAGATGATAAATCCATTCCTTTCTTTCCTACAGGGCTTTGCCTCTGCTCTTTTACCTCTGTCCGAAATCCCTCCCTTCCTCCCTCCCCTCTGTGATCTCCATCCTGAGGCACTACACAATGCCAAGAGTAAAATTTTTCAAACCACTGGTTGGAGGGACATGAGATAATGCTGGAAGTTTTGCCTGGCATGTTCTCAGGCAGGTTTTCAGAAGGGAAAACACCAGCAAAACTTTGTACCAGAAGTCAGCCCACTTTCCAGACTGACTCTGTCCCCTTTTGCTGGCAAGTCACGAATTTATGCATGTCCTGTGAGTAAGAGTCCCCAGAGCAGCCGGGGAGGCTGGGACACCACTCCCTGAAGTACCGTCTTGAGGAAACAAGTCTCCAAGATTCAAATGCTCCTTTGTTTATGAAATAAAGTCCACCAGACCTACTGCCAATTGTTTATGCTAAAGAGCACACTCCCATTAATGCTAATGGTGCTTTGGAGCATAAATCCTTGCTAATTGATATAGGAATGTATCCCAGAAGAGTTTACTTTACTGCTGATTTAGCTGATAGATATAAATGTGTGAGAGGGAAATATTAGCATTCATGTAAAACAATTAGGTTATCAACAGGGGCAAATGATTCAGAAAATGACTGCAACTTTCTAGTTCCCTTTAATGGAAAAAAAGAAAGTCTGCTAATGAGGAAAATCAGAGGGAATACAAATATGAACTAATCATTGCTATTATTTAATATTTGTGTTACATCAGCAGCCCGTGAAAACCAGGGCTGGGTCCCTGCCTGAGCTCTGTGCAGACAAGGGATGGACAGGACCATCCTGCTGCCCACCAAGGTCAATCCCCTCTGTGGCCTCTCTCTGGTGGAGCAGTATTTTGGGCTTACAAAGCTAACACACCTGGCCACTGGATGTTGGGCTCAGTAACATTTACTAAATACATATGAATAGAGGAGAATGATACAAGCAGAGGATAGATTTCCACAATTTAATTTTTTTTCCAGATAATATAATGGCATATGAAAAGTGAGGCAGTAATGCAGTTCAAAAGAAAAAAAAGAAAGCAACCCCTCTCCCCCCACTTCCCTCATTCTCCTGGATCTTTCTGCCAAAGGCTGACATTATTGAAAGTTTGATAAATACAAGAATTACGGGCATTTCCATAAAAATCTGATTGTTTAAAATCTACAATTTTGTGGCAAATGTACAGCCATTGAAGGAATAATTTTTTCAGTGTACTCAACAGTTTCATCTATTCAATTCCCATTTAATTCATGGGTTTTGATGTGAAAATGTTTTCCTAAGAGAAGGCTCAGATACAGGAAATGTACAGTAAGCCACACATGTTCCCCCAAAAGATGCTTTGACCTCCAGTGTGGACTCTGTGGAATTTTGAGCATATGGGTTTTAATTTTTTAGCTCTAAACCCACCTAGAATGAGGAGGAAAAAAAGTCACACACCAAAAACTCTAGTATCGTTTGTGACAGTAATATTGTTTCATGACATTTTCTGATTCACATATTTTAGCTGCTTTTTGATTTTAGTGCAAAACCAAGCACATTTGCTTCTGCAAATACAGAAGAAGATCGAAATTTCTGCATTTTAGTCTCTTTTGCTGCAAGTCACTGAATGGTAAGACTTTTTCTCCCCACAGACTTCAGCAAGCCTAATTTTCAAAGTCTCTGTTATTAATGAAATATCAAGCAAATTAGGTAACATTTGCCTGGGCATGGTTAAAGACCATGCACCCAGTGAGATTTCATATAACAAAAAGCGCCCAACCCTAGAAACATTTTTTTTTCCATTTAATGCTCATAAAATTTTACAGACAACAGAATCCTTTCTTAAGCTTTATTTAAGAAATCGAATACTATTATAGTTCAATATATATAAGACACATCCAGTATTGTGTTCCTGATAGCAAGTGCATAGATTTTGTTAAGATATCATTTTTATATTTAATTTTTTTTTTTATTTGTTACTCAGTAGCATGTTTCATGATCACACGAAGGGATATTCCCAGTGATTTTGCTAAGAGCATGAGAGAAAAAACAGAACACAGCAAAGTAGTGAAACTACAACAGAGATGAGGAACAAAAACGATCAGGCAAACTATCAGTACAGTCGATTCCTGATAAGTGAATAATCTGATTGCTTGGTCACAATGCTTTATTCACTTATCAGGAATGATTCACACTACATTTTGTTAAACTGTTTTCCTTAGCCTAATACCTAAGAGTCACACTGGGCAAAGGCACACACACTCTGGCAGGCTATTCTTTAATCAGCAAGTCTTGTGACAGTTTGGTAATTTCCCATGGCGATACACATATAGCTAACAAAGAGACATTTTGCTAACACTGCAAGGTGCCTTACATAATTGAAATTAAAAGCATGCGTTTAAGCAGGACAAACTGTTCAGCTGCATTGCTTTAAGGAACTCGTTTTTCCCCATTGTTGAAATAAAATAATAAAAAGAATGAAAAAAAGAAAGAAAACCCTGTATCTTTCAGCCCTGAGTATTTAAAAGAAACCCAACTGCAGTTTAAGTCTTTTTTTTTTTTTTTCAGTTGTATTTTTGGAAGAAAAGACCCTTCACAAAGCTCTAGTTTCTTTCCTTAAGACCAAGTTTGGAGGAAAAAAAAAGAGAAAAGAAAAAAAAATAAAGCATCCACAGCAAGCTAAAAAACCCCAGAGTAATTCTGATTCATCATTCATGCAAGTCAAGACTTACTTAACTGAATCCACTGATGTCAAAATTATCCAAATCGGGATCACAAACTCTAGAATTGTCAAAGACCCAGGATACAGTCTGACCACTGGGTTCTGCTTTCCTGCCTGGGCTGTCTGCTACAGGCTCCTGTGGTTTTAGATTAAACTTAGGGTTGCTTGGACCCCTGACCTCTGACAACAGACCCTGTGAGATGACACTGGAGCTTCTCTGGGGCTCCAGACTCATTGTTTATTTGCTTCTCATGGAAACGGAAAAGTGAAAAAAGGAAAAAAGAATTAAAAAAAAAAAAGATGCATTGAGCAGTAACAACCAGGCCAACTCACAAGCCACCAGAAAATTTCAAAAGTCTTCCAAAGGCAGGAACCAACGTTGCTGCTGACACCACACAGATACACTCAGTGCGCCAGGACCAATAAGACGGTATTGAGGGGGGCTGTGTGTGTGTGTGAGCCAAAGCCAGAGTGCCAGAAAGACCAGGGGAGAGGAGACAAGAGGGAGGAGTGTCATTTGGGTCTCATAAGAGCACTTTTAAGTGGTCTTCGATTCCTGAGCATCACAGAAAGTGGGACAAAGGAAAGGGATGGGGGCGTATGGCTTGAATTCCAGAGAGCACTCGCCAGTGCTTCTCTCTCCTCCTTGGGTTTGGTTTGGTTGGTTTTCTTTTGCTTTCCCCCCCCTCCAAATTGTAAAGTTTGTTTCTGCGATCAAACAGAGGAGAGAAGAGACTTTTTGTAAACCAGAACAACATAGATTTTTCTTTTGCAGCTTTTATTTCATCGTGGTAGACACCGGCTGGGGGAGAGCAGAGAGATTCTTGTGAGGAGAAAAAAATTATAGGAAATGAAAGAATAAAAAAAGCTAAAAGCCAACTGTAAAAAATAATGAGGAAAAGAAAGGGCTATGGAATTTCTTTAGTCCCTTTTGAGATTTGTGTAATACAATCAGCCAATGCTGAGAATGATCTGCTTTGTAAGCCCACAGCAAAAATATCACCCATTGGAACAATGGGGGATCTTTTTTCAATCACTTATTTCTCCGTCCTTTTATTTTTGTGTGTTTTTTTTTTCTTTACTTCCGCTGGCTTTAATAGAAAGTCTTCCTGCGCTCCCTTTATTTTTTAAAGTATTATATGTATAACTGCACATAACAAGCTCGATCACCTGGTAGGCTTTTGCAGGCTCTCACAGCCCTAGTTAAGACGTGATTAGTTTCTAAGGAGAGTTTGACTAACGCCATATGCCATCAGATTACTGTGCAGTTTGGAAGAAATCCCAAGGCTATATCCTCCTTTTCTTGAATGTTTCATGTGCTTCTGCGAAGTAGTGGCAGAGTATTATTATTTTTTTTTAACAACTAGGAAGAACTGATCTCCATAATCCACATTTTCCAGACTGACTGAAATGTCACAGCAAAAAAAAACCAAAACAACTTTTCCCGTAACTTCTGTGTGTTTGTGTGCGGAAGGTTTTGCAGTTCGAAGGCTAACAAAAGCTACCTTGAATAGGACCTTGCAAGAAGCTCATTTAAAATGCTTCCTGCTCCGAGAGATTATCCAAGTGATAAGGCATGACTAGGGGGAGGAAGAGAGAGAAAAAAAAAATAATCAAAGAAACCAGAATATGTCTAAAATGTACAAATCCTCTTTTGCCCCCCAATCAGCTATTCACTTAGGTGGAATCGACTGTATCTTTTGTACACAACCAACAAATAGAGAAAAAAAAAAACAGGCACGTGAAACAGTGAGGTGTGTAGATGTATTACCAACACAGAATGACCACCAACAATACAACACACAAAGTAGAGAGACAAGTATTAGGAAAATGGTTTAATATTGGAGACAGAAGCAAAAAACTGCATCACACAATAACATACGTTACAAAAATAAGTCTGACTGTTTCAACTACACGGTTATGTTCACAATGAGGACAGAAGAATCAGAAAAAACTCTGATCTAAACAGCAAAAAAGCAAACCCCTAACGTTTTAACTAATACATTTATCCACGCAAAGTGACCGAGTACTCCTAATTCTAATTACCTTATTGTGTAACTGCACGATACAGAATAAAAAGTGAAACTTACCGCTTTTGTTAAGACAAAATTCTAAACACTAGATATAAGCAAAGGGAAAAAAAGAAATCAAGCCAAAGTTTTGAATTCTCGAAACAAAACCAACTCTCTTTCTACTGTCCAGAAATCAAACTTGAAAATCAGTCATGATCGAGGGGGCCCACGAGAGTAAGCCACAAAAATTTCCATTTGTTTTTTAATCTCCAGTATAAAAAGTTCCACTGGTACAAAATGCATAAGTACAATCAAGTTGTAGAAATAGGAAAGCCTGCTTTTTTTTTCATTTTTTTTGTTCTTTTTTTTTTTGGCTCAAATTCCATCAAACAACAAAATCCAAATGCATCAATAAAACAGAAACAATACTCAAATGGTCTTACAGTTTCCACTAGATTGCATTAACTTTGGCTTTTCTCAGACAATACTTAAAAACTAGTTTGTAATTCTAAACAAAATGATAGTATTATTAATCTACAAACAACAATTCTCACAGCACAAAAAGAACACAAATACATAGGTTTGTTTTTTTTTTCTTTTTGTATGACATTATCCAAAAAGGTAATGAAACTACAGGATATTTTTTCCTTTTGTTAATTAGCACTTAAGATAATAAAAACAGAAACAGTAAAATGATTCCAGAGTAGCACAAGCCAAGGAACTGTAACCCCTATGGTGAAAGAAAGATGAACTTGTTACTCCTTTGAGGACTGCCATTTCATTGCAATTAGCTAATTTGTTTGAAAAAACAACTAGTCTAGTCTTTTGATTAGAATTTTGTAAAGCAATTTCCCTTGTTTTACTTCCTCTCTTATTAGGCCCTTGCACCCTTGCAGCTTTATCCTTTCAATATTTTGAAAGAGAACTGGTACATAATTTGTCTCCCAGGAGGTGTACGTTTGGGTTTTTGGTTTCGCACTTGAATTTTAGTTTATTTTGTAATTTTTTTTTTCCCCCCAAGATGGACTCTTTTCTAAGCAATGAGCCATCTCAGTTGCCTGGAAGTACAGAAACATTCCTCCTCTCCCACTGCTAAGCCAATGTCCTGTGGAGTGTAATTCAGGGCAGCCTGGTGCCGAATTACACTGCCTGAGGACCAGAAGCATCACCACTCTAAACTGGACTGGTAAACCCACAGGACACACCAGGGCATCTAAAAAAGCTTTAGAAATTTAGACAGTGGGTACAATGA